>NW_028230447.1:17569991-17869991 GCF_043228905.1 Azolla caroliniana
AGGAGCACCTTCAGTGTGCGCAACGCATACTTCGGTATGTCAACGGCACTAAGGACCGGGGACTGCTATATCGGACCGGTGCAGCCACGCGGTTAGTCGGCTACACCGATGCTGATTGGGCTGGCAACGCCGCCGATCGCCGATCCACGTCTGGATACGCGTTCTCCCTCGGGAGTGCCGCGATCGCGTGGAGCAGTAAGAAGCAGCTGACAGTTGCATTGTCGAGCACCGAAGCCGAGTACCGAGGAGCGGCTGTCGCGACATGCGAAGCCATATGGTTGAAGCGGCTACTTAAGGACCTGCAAGAGGAGGTGTCCGATCCAACGACGATCTACTGCGACAACCTCAGCATCATCCAACTCGCGAAGAACCCCGTCTTCCACGCACGGACCAAGCACATTGAGGTGCACTACCATTTCGTCCGTGAGCGTGTCCTTTCCGGTGAAGTCGAACTTCAGTACGTTCCGACGGATCGACAGACTGCCGACATCTTCACCAAGCCTCTTGGTCTGGACAAGTTGTGGCAATTCTCAGGTGCGCTCGGATTGCGTCACCTCGACGTGCCAAACTTGAGGGGGAGAACAGTCCCGAACGACCAAGCAAAGCAGAAGGAAAGGAGCGGAGACCGCGACACCGAGTTGGTTGTTGAATTCGACTTCGGATCGGCTGAAGAAGCCGAGGGCGGACCCGCCGAGTTGGTTCGGATGTTTGATTCAGACACGCTGAATCAACCAAGGCCCAAGCGGAAGAAAAGGCAGCAGAAGAAGCGTCAACACCGCAACAACAGAAGAGCTGATGAGGGCCACATGAGCAAACAAGCCGACCGGAAGGGTCGAAGCGCGCGGAGTCGAACAGGTCGAGGAGCGCGAGCGAGGCGAGAAGCTAGGAGGAACCGGTGCTGTGAAGATCCCGAAGAGCCTCAAGTTGAGCTTGAGGGGGAGTGTTGAGAGACAAGCTCAACATCGGCCGGATCGGCTAAAGAAGCCGAGGACCGGATCGGTTGGGACCGATCGGTTAGGCTGAGTGCATAAACCGGGAGGCCGTTAGGAAAGATATTCCGTGAGGAATATATTTGGGAGTTAGTGTAGGAGCTCTTGATGAGCATTGAAGTATTGTCAGTATTTCGGTCAGTCCTTCTAGGACTTGTATAAAAGTGCTCACTGAGCACGTCTTATGTACAGATTGAGTATTATTGTTGAATATAGTTTTTTGTGTTTCTCTCTCTGTCTCTCCCGAGTATACTGCGTAAGCTCAAGCTCTCCATTGAACCTGAGTTTCCTTCCTTCTGTTCGGTCTTCATACTTGCTTCCGCACGTTACTTTCTACAGCTATGTATGCACGAGAGGCAAAATTGACAAGATCCGTTTTGAGAGAGACTTGTTGTCCGCATCCCCTAGGTTCCTGGAAATTTGGAGGTTGATCGTAGGCTTCACCTTGTGGTATGTCTTGAAAGCACGATGCCTAAAGGTTTTCCAAGATCTGGTACAACCCCCAGCGGAAGTGATCATGGATATATGGTTCGCGCTTATCAGCTGCCTACGAGGGCATTTGGACAAGGCTTGCAACCACTCCAATGATGTGGCCACTGCCTGTTTGCGCTTTTGGCAGAAATGGTAGAACACACCTATGGTGACAATAGGAGGAAGTGGCCCGAGGTGGAACTACCAACCCCCACGCTAGTTGTTTTCTTCTCACATTCCACCCTCCCTTCGTTGTAGGCCCCAGGAGTCGGCTCATATTGACCGACACTAAAGACCACTACTTTTAGTTATAGGTATCTACTTACTTTAGGTAGTCTGTTTGAAAGACTATGTAAGTAGTCTCATTTTCTTGATCTTGATCGGAGGGAGATTCCCGTTTTGTGTATAAGTTTCCTTGTATAGTCTCCTTATAATAATCCTTCCTAACTAATGGGAAAGTAGCTTCATTTTGAAAAAAATAATAATTCAATCATCAATTCACCAAGGTTCAAATCTAGGCCACTCCACATACATAGTTTAGCTTTTACTCATCAATCATGAATTCACCAGGGTTCAAATCTAGGTCACTCCATAGAGTTAAGGTTTAAATCATCAATCATCAATTCACCAGGGTTCAAATCTAGGCCACTCCACATACATAGTTAAGCTTTTACTCATCAATCATCAATTCACCAAGGTTCAAATCTAGGTCACTCCACATAGGTAAGGTTTTACTCATGAATCATCAATTCACTAGGGGTCAAATCTAGGCACAATGTTAATGGGGGTGAGTGAGTGACCTCTCTTGTCGGTGCCTGATAACCTTCACCTAGTTGTTGTAGGCCCAAGCTTTTTTTGTAACCTGATATCAACTCAACTGTCACTACTATATTCATTACTGAACTAGATGTTGTTATTACGGAATGTTCGGGTGTGTTATCGGCTCCTCTTGGGTTGAGGTTGTGGGTTTTGGTGTGAGTATGTTATTCGGTTGTTGCCATTCTTCACGATTTTGTCAATTGTAACCCTCTCTCTTATGGAATCCTTGCATTTCCTAACCTACCCCCTTAACAAATACACATTTACGCACTCAGTAGTGTATGTATACCAATACACACAAATCCACATTTATCGGACATGTCATACAAATTCACACACACATTGATACATGTATGCATAGAGATTAATTGAAAATACAAGTTACCTCATGTGCACATTTGTTATCACAGGGTACTACTTGGTAGTTGGCATTTGTAAGCTCTTACACATCCATGTATATGCATGTACATATTTCCATGTCATAACACAACACAACTTCTATTGTTCGATTTTCTTCCTCTTCTTCTCCTTTCATCCTTTCTCTTCCATGAATTTAAACATCAGACTTCTATCATTCTAGATTATAATTATAATTGTTCTTTATTTCTCCCCTTTTTTTAACATTTAGTGTGACCCACATTGAATGTTGATCTAGTTTCATCCATGCTAGGATGGGTGAGAACATGGTGCCACTTGTCATTTTTTAGTTCTCACATATATATAATTTCTTCCATGCCATTTATGTTCCAAGTAAAAACACTTACACTACTACATATTAAGGAAACACACCTAATTATATAGGAATATGGGTTTCAAAACCCAAACTTGTTATTATCATTATTTACAAACATAGAAAATCTAATACTAATGTCAAAGGGGAGAATGTGCTTGGTTTGGAGGTGGTGCACTTTGTGTGCCATTGGCATCACAACTTTTGTTTTTTACTCATTTGCCATCAATAACTTGATGTATGACTTGGTGGACATAAGCTCATGCATTACACACACAATGAGTGTGATGAGGAGGTTCATGCCAAAACCTAGCATGAATGACAATGGCACCTTCAAAATAGAGTGGTCACATACTACAATTTTGGACATGAGCCATCACTGATGATGAAGACAATGGTGATACCATTCCACTTTATGACCTTAGAGAGAGTCGACAAAGAACCATAAGTCGATATTTTACTACTTCTCACCTTGTCATATTACACCATAAATACATTGTAACCCTAAGATCTTACATTATGAAGGTTATCCCGGCTCACATTAATAGAGCAATGCCCTCGTAGTAAGTAATTATGCCTAATGGAATAGATGTCACCATATTACTATTGTCAATATCTCAATATTGCCAACAATGTCATTGCCATTGGGATGTTGTCATGATGGGACTTTTTGTTGACAATGGCATGTCTCTACCATTGGTCCACCATTGCTACTAACATAATGGGGGAAGTTGTCATTGCATCCAATGATGCAAGCGACAAAAGAGAGGGAAGAAAAGAAGTGGCCCGTGGGTGATTGAGTGGGTGAAGAACAATGCAAAAGGGCTGCTCATAAAAATGCACATTACAAAGATGTGGAACGAGAGTTGAATGACCATTAAGATCGAAACTTGAACAATTGATGATCTTTTATACAAATTGAGAGTTGAGCAATGATTGATTGTAGAGCTAAGCAATAATTGACAAATCATCAATAACCATTTGCCAAGAGCTAAACCTAACCAAGCCAAGTTATAGCCAATTTGGCAATCAATAGCCATTTTTGGAGACTTGAGTGAAAGTAATGATGGAGAAATAAGTGTTGGATCTGTGCATGAGTGTGTGGAACTACCGGAGTTTCGAACCAAGAGATGGCTAGGAAAACTAAAAGAAGGCTTGAATCACTTCAAGAGGACTTGCTTCACTCAAATGCTAACACATCTTCAATGTCCCACATGTTCAAGCAAAGGTGAATGGAAAAGAGGTGATAAAGAGGCTTATTTGTGCTAAAGTGGAGGCCTTCTCAAGGTTTATATGTGGTCTTATAGCTCGACATAGCAATGGAATCTTCTCAAGGTTTATATGTGCTCTGCTAGCAAAGGCGTTATTGGCAACAATGTAGTTTTTTTGATAATATATATTTGTGCAGAGGAAACAGTATTATGTACTATTTGTATATTGCATTTGGCTTTTTATTAATACTAATGGATCATATTTTTATGGAAAATAAAAATAAAAATGCTAACACATCTTCTTCTACTAATTAGTGATGCTCAACAATACCTTTAACGTTGTCTACTTAGGTTCTATTTCCTTTGTGAAGAGATCCACATGCAATGATCAGTTGACCGACAGAATGCTCCACGCCTCCTCATTCTCATATGAGTTTTCACATGCAATGAAGTGCTTTCATGAAGTGATCCACACACAAGTATCGGTTGACACCACAAAATGCTCCACTTCCTCATTCTCATATGAGTTTTCACATGCAATGAAGTGCTTTCATGAAGTGATCCACACATAAGGATCAGTTGACACCACAAAATGCTCCACTTCCTCATTCTCATATGAGTTTTCAAGCGCAATCAATTGCTTTCATGAAGTGATCCACACACAAGGATCGGTTGACAGGACACAACTGGCCTCATTAGCAAACGAGTTCTCTCACAGTATCACAATGAATGATAAGGTTGATGGGACACAATGAAGTGATCCGCACAATGAATGGTAAGGCTAATGGGACATAATGTCTTGGCGTCTACATTCGCAATGAGTTCTCACACGATCAAGTGGTATTGAATTTGAGACATGCTTTCTCTTGAATGCATTGTTACAACTTACATACATACATACATACATACATACATACATACATACATACATACATACATACATACATACATACCTTCATACATACATACATACATACATACATACATACCTTCATACATACATACATACCTTCATACATACATACATACATACATACATCACTTCACTAGTATGTATATATCTGAATGATGAATCACATGGAGAGAGAGAGAGAGAGAGAGAGATTTGTATGGCATGAATCTATGGTGATGGGCAGAGTAGATGAAAGAGAGAATAGATGTATGGTATCTATGGTGATGGGCAGAGTAGATGAATCATCCATGGAGAGAACCTGCAGTTGCCCTTTCTGCAGGGGAAATCGAAGCAGAAGCAGAAGCAGAAGCAGAATCAGAAGCAGTCCATCCCCATATCCTTGCAGCAGGAGGAGGAGGTGTGCGGGATCTGCACCCTCCTCCTCACCCATTGTACCTCACCTTCGCCTCCCTCCTTCAAGCTTGCGGCCGCAACAGAGCCCTGCTTCAAGGCAAGCGCCTGCACTCCCGCCTCCTTGAGCTTCTCCATCCCCACACCTCCTCCCCTTTCAGGGATGATGGGCAGCTCAGAAGTAGCAGCATCATCATCCTGTGCAACCATGTTATCCGCATGTATGATCTGTGCTGTGCCCCGGGCCTGGCTCTCCGCGCCTTCCAGTCCATGCCGGCCCGCAACCGTGTCTCTTGGAACCTGGTCCTGGCCGCCCATGCCCATGCCCATGCCCAAACTGCCTTCCGCTTGCTCCTTGACATGCTACAGCAGCAGCGCGTGGACCTATCCCCCGACAAGTTCACCTTCATCACTGTCATCTCCGCGTGCGCCAAGTCTTCGCCTGCTTGCTCTCTCGAAGGTAAGATCACACATTTTCTTCTTGTATGCCACGGCCTCGATCGCGTTGGCCATGCCGCGAATGCGCTCCTCGCTTTCTATGGCATGCGTGGGCACCTCGATGATGCCTTCCGAATTTTGGGTATGATGCCGAAGAGGGATGTTAGTGCCTGGAACTCCATGTTTACTGTATGCTCCCAACTTGGGGAGGCTGAGATGGTCTTCCAGCTTTATGCTCAAATGCAGCAAGAAGGAATCAAACCTAACAAAGTCAGCTTTCTCACGCTCCTCTCGGCTTGCCGCACCCTCGCCAAATTGGACGAGGGTAAGCAGTTACATTCCCTCATTAAAACCTCAGGGATGGCAATAGATGTAGTTTTGGGTACTGCTCTCATGGACATGTACAGCAAATGTGGAGACTTTGATGCTGCGTTGAAAGTGTTCACTGGAATGCCCGCAGGAAACCATGTTTCGTGGTCAGCCATCATATCGGCGCATGCCAAGCATGGGTATGGTGAGGAAGCTTGTTTGCTTTATGGACAAATGCACAAGGAGGGCATGAAGGCCAATATAAACACCTTACTTTCACTTCTTGAGACATGCTCTGCCACCGGAAACCTGGTGGCTGGCAAGCTATTGCATTCGTGCATTGTTGATGATGACAATCACAATGAAGAAGACATAGGCAGTGGCAATAACAATGTTGCTGTGAAGAATGCGTTGATCAGTATGTATAATCGCTGTGGAAGCCTTATGGATGCACATGCTGTTTTTAAGAATACGTCCAACATATATGACACTGTTTCGTGGAATGCAATGATATCTGCAAATTCACAGCATGGAAATAGCTCGAAAGCAGTCGACCTTTTCCTGCAGATGCAAATGAAAGGTATAAAACCAACAGAGAACACCTTCATTAGTGTGCTTTCAGCATGCAGTCATACAGGCTTGCTTACTGAAGGCTTACTATATTTCTGTTTCATGTGTTATGACTGTGGAATTGTGGCAACTTCTCAACATTACACATGCATAATAGATCTCCTTGGTAGAGCTGGGTGCCTCGAAGAGGCTGAGGAGTTTGTGAAGGAAATGCCGTTAAAGGCAGGGGTTCTAGATTGGATGTCCTTGGTCAGTGCCTCTAGAGGTCACGGTGACATGGAGAGAGCCAGATATGCCGCAAAACAAACCCTTGAGCTTAACTCGTTGGTTACGGGAGCTTATGTAGCACTAACGAATATATTGGCTGTAATCGACAGTGAATGGGATGATGAGTCTGAATATTGACCAAATCTCATAACTTTGTGGGTTTTTTATGTCAAAGACTTGCTGTAATAAGGGAGCATCATATCCCACTTGCGAAGCATTACACCCCAAATTCATAGGAAAGATAGAGAATGCTTGTAATTATGGCTGACTCAGGGTATATCTAGTGGCACACAATGCATGAAGGCTGGTTACCTATGTACGGTAATTGTAAATCTGGAGGTGCATATACTAACGGCCGAGCATGAGATATAGATTCATGAGACATTTTGTTAAATTATCTGCCGTTGAGGAGAGCTCTGTTCAAACAAAACAAAAGTATTTGGTAGTTGGGCAACCAACTCAACAGGTAGTAGTAGTCAACCCGTGGGTGAAAAATTAAATAAAAAGATATGGCGACACGATAAGAATGGATGATATGCATCATATGCTTTACATGCTTGTTTACTCATGAGGTGTATTCAGTCTCCCTTGGATGTTAAATAACCTCTTCTTTCTCTCATGTTGTGCTCAAATGTCCAACATATACTCTTTATCTTAGGATAATTGTTCCATGCTCCAAACTTGTGAGAATCTCCATCAAATTGGCAAAAGGTGAGCCACTATCATTGTTATGCCTTCGTGTTTGGAATTACCTTAGTGGCAAGCCGTTAGTTATCAACACAAGGTCATGGACTCAAATATTTACATTCACACATCTTTGCATACCAGGAATGTCTTCTCTTAACGTCACGCCACATGGATGCATCAAACTAAAGATTGGGTGATACATCAACATTGGATACAAGGTACAAAAATCAATAAGAGCAAAAGCCTCTCATATGGTTGGGTGCTTGACATTATGAAATGGTTTACAAGATGGGGAGGTAAAGATTTCTTGGAGCTCTTAAAAGTATGTGATGATCAAGGATAGATTACAAGAGGCACTAATGATGAAATGACAAGATGTTAATACGTCAAAATTAGAATGTTACATGCTCTTAATGTTGGCTCCAATACAAAGTGAAAATCTGTGAATGTATCCAACTGCATCTTATTACCCCCATGAACCTTGGCTCTTAGAGAACCGTAACACTTAAACTAGCTCACACAAGTTACATGTAGGCACAACATCAGTGCATCGTCACCCAAGTATGAAGATATGCAAAGTATGCAATGAATACCTAGTGGAGGATGGATATTACTTACATGCTCAACGTATATGGTAATTTGTGAGAACTAGGAACTTAATAATACTTAAATGTGAAATGCAAATCCCCGCCAAGAAGGGTGGGCACATGTATGCATGCATTATTTTCATATGGTGGATTTTTTTATTAATGATCAGATTTGGTCTCCTCTTGGATGATAAAAAATATATTATATTATATTATCTCTCTCTCTCTAAAATGGGACAATAGATTGCAAATGGGAATCTTTCAAGAAAGTCAAATAGTTCAAGATCGTTGACAAATATAAAAGTGGTCACACTTATGTTGATTGGCATCACTTAATTAACATTGAGAACATCCCTCTCAATTGTAGCGACTCATCAATGACAATTCTAAAACCTAATCCACGTCTGACAACCAACGACGGATTGGATGCATCTTTTGTAACGATCCAACCCATCTATCCCACACTTCTTAGCCATTCATTAAAAATTGAAGGAATGAGTTGAGAAAGAGGATAAGTACCAATGTATTTTAATTTTAAACAAGGGAAGTACATTTAGAAGTATCCAAGGTTTAGAAACGATCCGTTTGGGTGGAGACTTGGCAAAAATCATAGATCTATTCTCAACATAGGTTTTAGATTAATTAGATCACCTTTATGACGTAAAGGACATTCACAGCTAAAATCTTGCATTAGTATTGTCCATCAAGCTTTACAAACTTGACCTCATCAATGAACAATTCTTTATTGTGACCTTTCTACCTCTGAATGTGGTAAGTCTGTTGTCCCAATCAATTGTAGTGCTCCCGTACATAAATCTATTGCCATCTATTTTCACCTTCAAAGTTTATTTGGATCCATGATCCAATAACATGGGTGGCATGACTACACAAAGTTTTAATTTCTAAGAAAAGCACTCAAGTTTATCAATTCATTGATTGGACATGCCAATAGAGAGACTTTTCTTTGAATCCTTTTAACAAATGTGTCAAGAAATTCAGAGATGTGGGCATGTGTTTTATAAATTTTTGAGAAAATCTCATGTCCATATCAACTCGAACAACCTCATGTGGTACTAATGTTTCAACCTCCATTCTTCGTGGACAATCATCATAACTATAATCTTTCCATGTTTCTCTGATTCTCCACATTGCAAATTGAACATTCGCTTACATGTATCCAAAGGAAACACATTCATGCAAAGATAAATGACACTAGTTCCAAATAGTGACTAGCTTAGATTGCAAACTAGCATGAGTTGCATAAGCTAACCAATTCGAGTTTTTACTTTACTTATTGATCAAAATACATGCAAAAAATTATGTATACCTTCCAACAATGAGATATAATGGAATCAAGATAATCTTCATATTCTTACATAGTAAATGTAGACATACGTCTTGGTTGGCCCAAGTATTCTATATCATCCACTTCCCATGTAGTAAGTCATAACAATTCGTTTGTCCAGCTTGCCTCATTGATGGTGACTTTTTCTCCCTTGCGCAAGCTAAATGCTATGAAAAGACTATGTGATATATTGTATTTTGAAAATTGAAGATGTCGATGTGTTTGGGAGAATGGGTTTTTCGGGGCGATTCACCAGAAACACACATAAATTGAACAAAACTTTGTAAGTCACACTAAATCACCCCATAAACACGTGAATGAACAATTTGTTTCGAAGTGTAGCTAACAAGCTATTTACATGTAAGAATTTACCTACACACTGACACACTGAAAGCGTAGGTATTTTTGGAGCCAAAACTCATCACGTTATTGACAAGTTTGGCTTTGTTATATCTCCCACATGAGAAATCATGTCCATGCAGATACATCCCAATGATAATGTCTCTCCATCTCAACCTCCACATATGGCATGACACAAGCCAACTTCACAGTAAACAGCCAAAAGAGCAGACATCAGAAAACTATGGAACCAATATGGGTTCATTCTAGGCATTATCAAATAGACTACTAGCCTTTGTCACAGGTGGGAATCCCATACTTCCAACCCACTTTCCATACAAAACTAATCTTCTGGCAAGAGTCCAACTTCCAAAAGTGGTGATCACTCAGTGATTCATGAGGAATCTGGTTCCCATAAGAATCCTTAATCACCTCCTTACACCACCTAAAAATGCATTCTCCATGCCTATTTGATTTTTGAAAACCTCTATTTTCACCGAGCAGCGCAATAACATTTTCCATCCTCAAACACATGAAGGGAGTCAGGATCTTTGAGTGTAATCTTTCGTCTCTCTAATTTTGATATAATGGCTATGGCAGCATGGCAGTCAGCACAAATAGGCATGCTGTTCATGATATGTATCGTTTCCTCTTGGAAGGCATTTACGAGAGCACATGCAATGGCAAGAAACTCACTTTTCTCAGACAGTGTAGCAAAAGCATATCCCTTTTGTGATGTTTTAAGGATGATATCATTAACCTTCGCATGGATAGCTCTATTATTTTGACAATGTATTGTATCTCTGAGAGGAAATGAATGGATATTTCCACTCACATCAACCCACACACTAGCTCCTTGATGCTTTGAACAAGCAGTGTATTTCATCCTCATTGCTTCGACCCTTTCTGCATCCTCTTGCATGCCCGCAGCTACAAAAGTATTAGCCATAAGAACATAAGCTGCAATACAACTATCATCTAGTTGTACTGTTTGATCAAAAGCCAATCTACCAAGCTCCACATTTCCCCATTTTCTACATGCACCTAATAATGCAAGCCAAACCGCTGGATAATCCGAAGATGGCATCACTTGAATAAGTGACAATACCTTGTCAAAGAGTCCTGCACAGCCAAGCACAACCACCATGCAAGTGTAATGCTCAATCTTTGGAGTAACACCATATTGTTTTTGCATGTCCCCAAAAATCATTTGAGCCTCATTCAATAGGCCTGAATGGCAACATGAGGTCAAGACACATAAGAAGGTTACCTCATCTGGAAAGATGGCTTCCTTTTGCATCTCTTCGAAACAGCTAAGTGCTTCAGGACCTAGCCCTTGTTGGGCATATCCAGAAACAAGTGCATTCCACGCGATTACATCTCGATGAGGAAGCTCTTTAAGCACATCTCGTGCTTTTGTAAGTGCACCACATTTGGCATACATATCGACCAAACCCGTACCAAGCATGATATCCTTCCCTAGGAAACCCCTACTCATAATCTCGTTGTGAATTTGTTTACCTTTGTCTATAGCGCCTATGCTGCCACAAGCCTTCAAGACACAAGTGAAAGTGACTACATCTGGAAAGAGGCCCTCTCTCTGAAGGCGTCCAAAACAGTTCAGTGCTTCGTGGCCTTGTCCTTGTTGTGCATATCCACCGATAACCACAGACCAAGAGACTACATTTTGCAGAGGAAGCTCCTCAAGCACTTGCTCAGCTTTTGCAACGAGACCACATTTGGCATACATATCCACCAGAGCAGTCCCAAGCACAATATCCCACTTTAGCAAGTTGGCATCTCTAATCTTGTCATGAACTTGTTTACCCTTTTCAAAAGCCCCTATGCTCCCACATGCCTTCAATATACAAATGAATGTGACAGCATCTGGAGAGAGACCCTCGCTTTGCATTCGTTCAAAGCAGTTCAAGGCTTTATGACCTTGCCCATGCTGTGTATACCCAATGATTAGAGCCGACCAAGACGAGGCATTTCGCATGGGAAGCTCTTCAAGTACTTGTTGTGCTTTTGTGAGCATGCCGCATTTGCAATACATATCCACTAAAGCATTCCCCAGCACAACATCACTTTCAAGGAATCTTAGGCTCACAATCTCATCATGAATTTCTTTTCCTTTGTCAATGGCTCTACAAGTGCCACATGCCTTCAAGATGCAAGTGAAAGTGATGGCATCAGGAAAGAAGCCCTCACTTTGCATCCGTTCAAAACACTTCAGTGCTTGATGAGCTTGCTGATGTTGGGCATATCCTGCAATCAATGCAGACCAAGAGATTGCATTCCTGACTGGAAGGTCTTCAAGCACTTGTTGGGCTTTGGTAAGTAGGCTACATTTCACGTACATACCAATTAAAGCATTTCCAAGCACAACATCCTTCTTTAACCATCCCCTACTCACAATCTCATCATGGATTTGTTTGCCTTTTTCTATTGCTCTTGCACTTCCGCATGCTTTCAGGATGCACGAGAAAGTGATTGCATCGGGTGAAAATCCCTCGGTTTGCATCCGATCAAAACAGTTCATTGCTTCATAATTGTGTCCTTGTGTAGCAAAACCTCCAATTAGTGCATTCCAAGAGACTATATCTCGAAACGGAAGCATGTCCAGCACCTCCTCTGCCTTGGCAAGCACACCACATTTGGCATACATACTTATTAAAGTGCTGGCCAGGTAAGGATTCTTTTCGAGTATTCCCCTTTTCAGAATATCAACATGTAGTTTAGTTCCTCTATCAAGATCCTTCTTTCTTGAGCAATCCTTCAGTAAGGCCACAATAGCAAAATCCTCACCACCATTTCCGTTGTTGTTTCGGAACCCATCTGTTGGAAGTGCAAACGAGCATCTCCTTGCCATGTTTCTAGTCTGGATTTCCATGAATCCTTAAATGTTTCGAATTGACTTCACACCTGGAACAAGAATGAATCGATCTCTTTTTTTTTTCTTGAAGTGCATCTATTAAAACAAAACGAAAATACAGAAAAACCTTGGCATCCCTACTACAATAGTGAGGATCTTATGGCAAGGTAAACCCTCTAAAGTGATGTAAGACTAGCTGACATAATGACAACTCCACAGAGATCAGATGCGAGAACTGCCAAATTCAATTTCCTACCTCACATTTCATGCTTATAAACCATCTCAAGAATCATAGATATAAATTCAGTCTCCAGTGGATCATTATAGAATGTATCTGTAACTTTCTGTCTCTCATGGGTCAATTTTAATACATATAAAACTCTCTCTCTCTCTCTCTCTCTCTCTCTCTCTCTCTCTCTGACTTCTTCAATACGCCTATACCACCACTGAAAACGTACCACGGAGTCACCATATCAGGCACAGTGTAATGCTAACAATAATGGAAACCGCGAGCACAGGGATGCAGGTTATGGAGATCATTGCTTGCCATTTGCAATCCATACGACACCCAAATGCACTTTGTGAACTTCACCTCGCTCCATCACACAAACCAACCTAGGTTATGATATCCTATCACAACCAATCAACCAAATACATATCAGTGCTGCACTTCATGATTGTAAAGCATCTCCAAAATCGTTCCACCACATGCATTGAGATCATTATCATGTCCGATCTGTATGGAACACAACTGCACTTTGTGAACATCGCCTCCATCCACCACCACAACAAACCTCAGATAGGATGTCCTCAACCCACACATATTAGTTCTGCAGTTCATGCTCGTAAACCATCTCCAAAAACCATTGCAGAACATGTATTGCGATCATTGAAGTGGACATTTAGGAAATCTAGGGTTTTTTTAAATTTTGTTTCGGTATGGATAACATGAATTCACCCATATTTTGCTCCATAGGCCGATTTTTTGGCCTTCTCGCAGACGTTAATATATCTTTCAGTCTTTCTTTCTCAACAACTGTGGCATTAGAAGTTCACATACCTTGGTGGGTACAATTTGCAGTAAATAAGGGAAATGCAATCTCCATTACCCTTCCCTCTCTGATTCTTAAGACCATATCAAGGGTTTAGGGTTTAGGGTTTAGGCGGAACCATGGAAGCTTCGTTCTATCTCCCGTTACAAAAAAAATCATATGCTATTTAGAGCTTCCATGAAATTCACAACACAAACAAACATCTCTGTAATTTCAAACTCTTCTTCTCCTAGGATTATCAAAATTCTCTGCGAATGCCCCTCCATTATCCCCCCCCCCCCCCCCCCAAAAAAAGACTCTTTTTCTAAACTTCCCCAAAATACCCCTGACTCTCATAGACTCACTCTGAAAACACAATCACGACTGGAATTTTTTGGAAGGTACTATGCATCGCATGGGCTTCAACAAGGCATGGATTAAGCGTGTTTCTTGTCTTTATAGGAATGCACATAGTCATGTGTTGTTGGCAGGAGGAGTAGAACCTCGGTTTAACATCACTCGGTCCGTCCGTCTGTCAGGGATGTCCACTTGCTCCATTTTTGTTTCTCTTGTTTGAGGAAGCAATGCATGCATTTCTATCAACACAATCTATGCGCTTGCGTGGTTTGGCGATGCCAATAAGTGGACACGATATATTGGACTCGGAGTTTGTAGACGATACTTGCGTTATATGTGGATAGGACTCTAATGAATTTGCAACATGTAGAAGGGGCTTTTGTTACAGTTTTGTACAACATCCGGAGCTAATCTAAATTGGGAAAAAAGCGTTGCATTTTGGGTGAGCAAGGAATCACCGCCTCGTTGGGTACCGCATCCTACTTTCCAATGGACTCAAAGAGGAGTCTCGATTAGTTATCTTGGAGTGCAAGCCGGGATTGATTTGGCCCTAGAATTACATGTTGTGCCGTTATTATTAACTTTGAGGAAAAAGTTATTCTTGTGGAGCCATGCTAAGCTATCTTTGGCCGGTAGAGTGATAGTTGCCAATCATATGCTACTATCTACGGTGTGGTATATAGCTTCCTCTTGGATCTTTTCAAAATCGTGCATTGGACAAATTCGAAGGCTGGTTCGGAATTTCATATGGGCAAGGGAGGATAGGATTCATGTAAGAGCGAAGGTGGCATGGTGTACGTTGATAACCCCGAAGCAACATGGTGGTTTGGGAATTATTGATCCCCTAGGTCAATGCATGGCCTTGTTGCCAAAGATAATAGTTCGTGGCCCTTTACTAGGACACACCCCTTGGAAGCAATTGCTTATGCACACACTGTATCATTGTGCTCCGGCTATGGGTGGATTATGGGGATGATAGTATAAGATGGATCTTTATACTAGACTAGAAATATATTATGACTAGGAATTGGGAAGACAAATTTTTTAATAGTCTATTAAGAGCATGGGAGCATGTACATAAAGGGTTGGGACATGGGATACCAACATGTGAGGAGGAATACGTGAGACAAAACTTAGTGTGGAATCCGAATATGTGTTTCCCGTCAAGGCACATGTTGGGGTCCTGTACGAGATTGGGTTGGGCCAAGTTCAATGCAGGGCTAGAAGCGTCGGTTGATGCGTGGAAATTCTTTCTTACTTTGCATATAAATGAAAGGTTGGAATATTTTACCTCCATGAGAGGGGGGTGGACTATGTGGGACTAGGTGCAAGTGGTTTTTGGGCACTCATCCTCTATGGTATTGTCATTTAATCCTCCCAAGTGGGAAGGGGCATTTACGAGGCTTCAAGTGATGGTGGGGGTAAAGCTATCTTTGTCTTGTGAACGGTTTCAAGACTATGATGTGGAGGAAGATGGCGTTATATGTAGATCAACGATACAACCAAATATCTTGCAATATGCTACATTCTCTAAAATAAGGGTCCTTGCTTATGATGGATCTAAGTGGATCATCGACCCACAAGTCAATATAGTCATGGAACATTGGAAATTGAGAGTTTTTGAAAAGAAACCTTGATAAGGTTGCAATAGGATCTGGGGGAATTTTGGTGGAAAGATCCATTTGACCGTTTGGAAAAACGGTGTGGTTTTTTTCAGTACTCAGTTAAGAATGGATGACACATTTTGGCAGCTCAACACAGGACTACACTATGGGCTAGTCAATTTTGGACCCATCAAGGGGTCACATCCAAAATTTTAGCAAAGTTTTGGAGGACATTATGGGCAAGGAAACAAGATAGGAAAATAAATGTCTTCCAAGGGCTAATAATACATAGAGCATTACTGGTCGGCCAATGGTTGCAACAATCAGGTGGACCAATTGCATGCATCTATTGTAGTTGCCAGATAGAGACATTGAAACATTGCTTGTGGGAATGTTAGGCTGCACAACGAGTTTGGAGAAAAGTGTTTTGTGTAGGGATGAAGGTTTTTCGTGGGGTATAGTAGTATGGGCTACGATAGCACAAATATTATTAGAATTCAAAGAGGAAGGATAAGGGTGGTGCAACGAAGTCATATGGAAATTCCTTATATGTTAAAGGCAATGCAAGAGGTATGGGGCTGTTATGCACCACCACAATGTGGTTTATTTGGAGTGCTAGATGTTCTAAGGTGTTTGATAATACTATAGTTCATTGCGTGGAAAGTGTACAGAATGTCTGGATGCATATGGTGCATACCTTGAAAGGGCGGTATGATGAAATTAAAGGTGAGACAGATGTTGCAGTGTTGCAATACCTCGAATTTATCCCCTATTGGAAGAAGGGCCCTTTTCTCACACTACAAAATGCAAGACCCATGTGGTGCTTAGCACCACCAGTATGGTTGTTCACACCACCGATTACATAACTACGTTATTGAGTGGTGGAGTGTTGATACTATCTATCTTTTAGGGATGGGAACCCATGGCAAAGTACAACATATCAAGGGAAGCTTGACGGTAGGTCAACATTCTTGTAAAAACTGTTTATAACTAATGAAAGGATATTTTCAAGGAATATATATATATATACATAATACATATATAACATTTTCAAGAGTTTAGGGTTTAGGATATAGAGATGGAAGTGTATTTGATTGAAATAAGAAAGGTATCTCACTGTATTTTGGAAAATTTCCTAATTTTAAACTTGCAAATTATTATAACAATTTGCTCCACCTTCTATTCTTCTCGAACCACTAAGAATCAACAACAATTTGGTTTCGGCTTAACTAGTTTAGCATTGTCCAACCCAAACCAATTTTGCTTTAACCAGTTTAGAGGAGTTCAAAACCTAAACCGAATCGAACCCTAAACCAATTACTAATTTATCTCTAGTTCATTTCTTCTTGAAATGGCATCTCGTTGTGTGTGTTTTTGTTGCTCTCTCTCTCTCTCTCTCTCTCTCTCTAAGTTTTTGGGAATGTATGGATGAGGTGCCTCTCTCTCTCTCTCTAAGTTTTTGGGAATGTATGGATCCAGGAAGAGGTGCCTCCCTCTCTCTATCTCTATCTCTCAATTTTTAGGAACAATGTAGGAATGTGGCACCTCTCTCTCTCTATCAATTGAAAAATATATAATTGACTTGACTGGTTAATGAAGGCTCAAACCAATTAAGATAACTCTATAATTGAAGTACTTGGGTGGCTTCTCTAGATTTAGACAATAATGAAGTAAGTTTGCAACTTTGAAGAGCATTGGGAGTATTCTTAGCAGGTTTCCAAGTATGGTTGCAATGAGGATACCTTTCCTGGCCAACTAAATAATAAAGATAAAATTGTCAAGACTTGGGAGTCCAAAATTTCTCAAACTTATTAAAGATGACATTGTTGGGTGGTATTTGTTAAGCGAATGTTCAAGATTCTAAAATGGATCCTTTCATTACAAAGGGTAACATGTCCATATCATTGTATCTGTTTTACCTTTCTCAAAGGGAGGAATCGCCGATGATGAAATGCAACTCTCTATGCATTGCTTCTTGAGTATTAACGCTAAAAGCTTGATGCAAATGTGTAGGCAATAACACTCGAGTTTATGTTAGATAGGCTTGAATCTCCAAACAAATGTTAAATAGCCTTAGGGAAAATAACTTTGTAAGATAAGTATAAAACTCACCTTTATGACTGTTCTCACTTAATCTAGAGTGCTTCTTTGAGTTTTCTCTCTTTTAGTCACTCTTGTATGAACATTATTTCATTAGTTGAAAATGGTTTTTCTCATTCCTATGGTGAGACTATTGCATTCCCTAAGCCATTAAGGTCTTCGTAAGAGTATAACTCTTAAGGATATTTTTAAAATTCTTAACCTTGGTTAACAAATGTAAGGTTAATGGCTGAATGCCTCAGTGACCAGATCAATTTTATTTCTTTAATTTTTGCTTGATTGTATTTTAATTTTTTACTTGCAGTTTCTAGGTTTCCTTAACCACATGATTATCTTTATTTGGGTTGTCTTCCTACCTAGCTAACCATACAAAAAGAACAATGGAGTTTAAGAGGATTTTCTATTTAAATATATTGAAATATTCCTAAGAAAAGTTCTAGAATATTGACAAGCCCAACAAAAAGTACTTTCAATTGCTCTCTCAAAGAAACACATGCACCCTAGAGACACGCGCATTAATGTGTTCACTCTACTTGATGCCTTCACTCTAATCATTCTAAAAACCTAGGTGAGAGATCCCATTATGCTTTCTTTGTGACATTATTCTAAAGAATCAAGCTTATAGGTCAAAAACAGTTTCGCAAAGATATCTATAGTGGTTCCTTGGAGGGCAACTGTTGGTTGGTCTTCATTGACATGAGATAATTAGATGTAAGCTTTTCGTAGGCAACAATATGTCATTTATCTATGTCTTTTAAAGCTTAATACCATCTCCCCTGCAAAACAAAAGAAAAAGATTGTTACTTTTCTCTATATTCTTGACTCCTGAATCTTAACACCTACCTCATCACAAGAACAGAAAAACTAAGGTGTCCAGATAATGGTTTGTTTGTATCACTAAACCACCTAATCAGTTACAAACTTTGACATGTAAGATTAGAAATAAAACCCACAACTTAGCTGCTTTACATAATTTGAATAAACATGCAAAAAGATGACACTCGGATATCAGAAACAATTTTACAAATGCGAGCATTCATTATCAATAATAATACCATGTACAAACCAAGATATAATTCCTGTGAAGAGCCCTAAGAAATTTTGCATACAAGAGAAATAGTAGGAACAAAACCTACCTTGCATTTTCATTAGCTACTTTACATCATTTTGATCAGGCAGTATTGTCATATAGAGTTTGTTTTACAAAGGCTAGCATTGTCAAATAATACCTGTTCTCAGTCGGAAATACTTATGAAAACACTATATACAAAAAGCATCATGATATAATTACTGTAAAAAACTGTCCAGAACAATTTCATGTTTAATTGGATTAATACAACATACACTTAAAACCGGAAACTCCATAACCAAGCATGCTATTCTGGCTTGGTATTTTACCACCCTAAGCTTTCGACTGGAAAAAACCAGGGGCATCAGGATGTGAAGACCAAAATCTGCCAACCTAATTCATCTGTCTCGAAACTGCTGAGGTTCCAAATGCCATGGGATCTTTCTGAAACTCAAGAAAACATGTATTTAAGTCACATCCATGAATTTAACCATGTTACATGATTTTTCATTACGTGGCCACGGATTTCTCTCTCCACGCTTCACCCCATATCCTTGCTTCTGCAACAGCCTGCTCTCTCTCTTTTCCACTTGCCGGAGCTCTCCAGCTTGTAAGCTCTGTCTCACTCTGGATACCTTGTCTCTCACCATCATCCTTATTATCAAGTGGTTGCAAACCACCAGCATCTCTAGAGGCAGCAGCTTGTTGCCCAACTGCATCAGATGAAGGCCTTGGTGAAGACACTGTGACTGAACTAGTTCTATTAGGTGTCAGTGAACAAGCATCAGTAGCTTGAGAAGCTAGAAAGTTGAGTGCCGTAACCACATCGGCGATCAAGGGTCTTGACGCGGCTTGCTCGTGCAGACACATAGCTGCTACAGCTAATGCTTGGAACAAGCCCCTTGCAGGATAGTGACCTTGGAGATTTGGGTCTACCATCTGACTAAACTTCCTTCTGTCTTTGAAAAGAGGCCGTGCCTGCAGTATCACTCTATAAGGAGTCAATGATAATTTTGAGATGCTTGACTCACAACATAAGAGTATCCAGCTTGGATAGATACTTCAATTGAAAGATCAATTTTAGGTATATAATCATTTCATATTATTATAGTGAAAGGCAAAAATGTTCAGAGATTACATATACTATCATGATGTACACAAAGACAAATTTTTGGTTTATTTAATTCACTGCACACTCGAGAGATCATCATTTTCCACTTCTGAAAGGTAACACCTATGCCTTATTCAATATTTGACACGTGGAAGCAAAATTACCAGCTCTGTTTCTAGCCTTACCAAACAGCCCCAGAACCAGATAATACCAGTGGAGTTTCTGGATCTTTTCAGTAGTATTTCCTGAAACTTGGTACCAGGAATCCATAATTATTGTTCTTTCTTAAGATCTGGAATAGCCCAGGACAGGAAGACCTTTGGAAAACACAGTCAAGGAGTCAAACGGATGGTAAAAGCAGCACTAAGGTATAGCAGCTTGCAGGGCAGCCACGCCAAAAGCAAATCTTAAAGCCATAAAATAGCCTTCACCACCTGTGCAGTTTTGATCATTTGATCAGTTAAAGACTTGTTCGCAGTAACCTGACTTTTGCCATTATAGCCTTGATTTCTACTCAAAAAGGGCTGATTTGATGCCACTGTATTGAGCCAATTATATAAACTCCATAGAGTTATAGTAATCTGCCCAATTAATATAGATATCCTGCTGGATATCAGCTATTGGGGTCAACTATCTTTATTTGTTTTGATTCAGCAATATGCTTTGAATATACAATTGCGGCATATTATTAAGTATGCCATTTTGGTAAGCCTGCATATTCAGAGCGAAAAACAAGAGAAAAGAATCCTTTCACAAGTCTAATCTCAATCATTTCTGCACATTTGGATGTCTAGGTTTTGGCACATTTCAATGTAAGCAGAATATTTCAGAGCGAAAAACAAGAGATGTACCTTCATTAAATGTCCATCTGCATTTAAGATGGATGGGCTAAGAAAAAACATTGGAAAGAAGGGTTGTGAGTGCTTATCTAATGGGTACAATCAGATTTGACATCAAGGGGAGCTTACAGCGTCTTGTTCTATTTTAGTACAGTTTGCAAACAAAACCACACATCACCAACTGATTAGCATCACCAACAAAACAAGAGATGTACCTTCATTAAATGTCCATCTGCATTTACGATGGCTGGGCTAAGAAAAAACATTGGAAAGAAGGGTTGTGAGTGCTTATCTAATGGGTACAATCAGATTTGACATCAAGGGGAGCTCACAGCATCTTGTTCTATTTTAGTACAGTTTCAAACAGAACCACACATCACCAACTGATTAGCAAAGTCGTCAAAGTAATGCATTGCCAAATAACACTTACTCTGACAGATCACAATAATAGTGATCAAATTTATTTTAGAAGGATTAAAAAATGGGTCCATGTAGAATGAAACTGAGCAGATTGGATAGAGTAATGTCAATTGAAGCTCTGGATGCTTTGATCAGGATTCAGATATTCATAACTAACTTTTAACATATCATCAAGTGTGGGTTATAAAATTTCTTCAAAATTATTTGAAGTTCAGTGACAACCAATCATGTGCCTTTCAATGGCCTGAAACCATGGCAAAGCTATTCAAACCAGGTTCCATAACGTCCAATAGAAACACAAATAATACCATGCAAAATCAAATCTACAAACAAGGGTATTGATCAAAGTCAAAATAATTGGACCATATCAAAGAGAAGATCTATATAAATCCAAGGTATATTGCCGGTTTATATTCAACAACACCTTCAGCAGATCCGGGCTTTTTCCTTTCTTTGTTGGGCTTCGACTCATACTTCTACTATTTTATTCTATTCTGAAATTTTATGAATGTACTAAGTGAATGCACAAATTTTGATTGCAAATAGCAATCAATGCTGCATGTGGGCTATTAAGAAATGTGGTCATGTCAAATGTTGGTGTTGAAGTTGGAAGGGAGGCAGTCTTCTCTGTCCCTGCTATTCCTAGACTCTTTAGTTGAACATTGCCTCCTATGTTCACACATCATGCCGAACATTTTGGCCATCCTTAAGCTCCATACTTAAGCTAATTCTTCACACCCTACCTCATTGATTTCCTAGTAATTTTGCGTGCACTAGACATTATATAACCAAGCATTGCTGTAAGTTTCTGTGCCATTGTGAATTTTGTGTAGCATGCATGGCATTGCTTTCTTTCTAGAAGCTGGAGGATGAGATTGTGTACTACGAGGGGTACTGCAACTATCAATCCTAAGTAACCAACCATGGGTGGCGTCCACACCATCATCAGTATCATTCATGTCATTTTTGTTTCCCACCTCCTGTATCATCTGCCTGATTGCTACATTTGCAGTCTCCTTTCTGCAGGACCCATATAATTACTTCAAAAATTTCCTCAGTCCTGTTATTAGAGGTTCTTACCTCTACGCCCATCAGTCTGATCTTGTTATTTTCTTGAATGGAACTTTGTCAGACTATTGGATCTTATTGTCAAGAATTAACTAAAGCATCTTAGATATCTATGAAATATCTATTTGAAAAAATTTATAGTAGCTCAAAACTTGTAAGGGACTGGATCCTAGACCACAAATATTCAAGATATAGTTTAATGAAATTAGAAGACATACATATCACATATTGCATAATACACATGATACATTCTATATTGGAAGAATTCTAAGAGGATGGCAAGATTAATGATGTGGTCCATGAATTTCAAAAATTTCAAAGACCTACTTGGCAAGCAGTTTCCCTTAGAAGTCCATAACATTGTGTAGGTACCTCTCTTATGAAATTGATTATTTACCTCATGCACACAAGGGAAAATTCTACAAAGTCTCCCAAATAAAAGGTAAAAAAAGGAACAATGATTAAATGGCTTGAGATCTTCATCATTCCTTGTCTCTGTGGTACTCAATATGGTGCCAATAGATAATTTTCAATGCGCAAGTCATCATAATAACGTAACATGGCCTAAGCATGCCCAAGATTAGGAACAAACCAATATACCTTCTCATTCCTCACTCAGATTACAAAAGCCAATTAAATTTTCAAACATGATAATGAATGTGTATCTTGTCAATAATTGCAGTTTGGAAATCAACTCAACAGAAATAAGTGATAAAGACCCTATGTTTAGAAATTTAATAAATAAGAGAAGTGGATGATCATCGTTTCTGTCAAAACAAGAGTCAGAAAGGTTTACACAACACCAAAAAATATTCATCGCCCACATCATTCTAGAAACAAAACATAAGGAGTTATGTGAAAATATAATATCCTTAAGAAATCTTACCCATGCGACTAGATTGTGTTCGCCTGATGGTCTGGTTTGGTCAATTGCCTGTCTTCCTGTGATCAACTCCAGCAACACAACCCCAAAACTGTAAACATCTGATTTCATTGTCAATTGACCTGTCATAGCATATTCAGGAGCACAATAACCATACGTCCCCATCACTCGCGTAGATACGTGTGATTTGTCCCCAACTGGCCCGAGTTTTGCCAGCCCAAAATCGGACAGTTTTGGATGAAAACCATCACCGAGGAGTATATTGGAAGATTTCAAGTCCCGGTAAATCACTGGTGGCTTTGCAATATCATGCAAATGCTCTAAACCTTTTGCAGCACCAGCAGCAATTTTCATGCGTGTCTTCCAATCCAAGGGTTCTTTACCCGCAGGAAGGTCTGCATTACGTTTTAAGATATGAGCTACATCGGATGTGCACATTATCAGCAACGAAAACAGCAAAAGCTATATTTTTCCATTGGGCCAGTGTGAAGAACATATAGTTAGAAATTCACACACAATGGATGTATCTTCATCTCACCATGCAAGTGATCCTCCAAGGATCCCAAAGGCATATACTCATATACAAGGAGCCGTTGATCACCTTCCGCACAGTATCCTATGAGATTGACAAGATTCTCATGTTGCAAAAGACTAAGCATCAACACCTCCACTAAAAACTCCCGGTTCCCTTGCAGCCCATTTCTGTTGAGTTTCTTGATTGCAACAACCTGCTAGATATTCATGCAAAGGTGGAGTCATGTTTCTTAATAGAAAAAGACACGGGATTTTACTCTCTCTTTTTATCTTGGTCAAACCTGTCCATCATCCAAACAGCCTTTGTATACAGATCCGAATCCACCTTCACCAATCAAGCAATCCTCCCTAAAGTTTTGAGCAGCTGAAGCAAGTTCTTTGAATGTAAACGTACGTGCCCTTATATTCAATCCATGAGGTATCTTGTCTTTAGGCATTTCAGATGGCCGTGGCCCAGATTCTGAAGAATCATTTGTTCTTTCCAGTGGAGCCACTGATTTTGTATGATCTGAAACATATGCCCCATTCGATTCATCTACATAAGCAAGTAGATCTAGTCATTCTTTCAAGAAGATGAATTCGTTTTCAAACCAAATTTAGTTACTCTCTGTTCATGCCTAGCCACTATTTCTGTGTTATCTAGCCATAGCATTCATTTATATGCAAGTGGATGTCAGACGTTTATATAACCAGGTGAATTCCGGCATATGCATTCAAAAAGAGCGCTACTTTCAAACAACAAAAAGTTATGCATAGATAAGAATTAGAAGCAGATAATTTTTCTATTTCCAAACATAATTTATATGCTTAGATGAGTGGCAGAAGCAAGAGACAGAACTGGAGATTAAGAGAGCCACCTGGTTGAACCTTGCCGATGAGTGAAGGTTTGACAGCTTGACGATGGCGTGATTCATGTTCTTTGTCCTCCTCCTTCTTTTTCTTGTTTTTGTCTTCCCAACAGCCATAACAAGTGAAGCAACCCATGGAAAGGAAGCTCACTGGGGACCAAAACAACGAAGCAGGGAAAAAGCAACAAATTTCACAATTCTTGATCTTCGCTAGCTAAGCAGAAGAAGCTGGTTGTGATCAGAACTTAGATGTTATTTTTTTTGGGGGGGGGGGGTGGGGAAACAATGATGGGGGAAGCATTGAGAATGGCGGGGGGACAGCGATGATTCGCATTTTCTCTCACAGATTATGGGGTTGTGAGATGTGATGTGATGAATGTGAGGAAGGAAGCAGTGGAAGGGGGCAAAGAAAACGATGAGGATGATGGTGGTGATGGTGATTACAGACGACAGGGGCGACTGAGATTAGGTCAAGAAAGCCAAGATGAAGATGAAGATGAAGATGATGAGGATGAAGGTGAAGATGAAGATGAAGATGAAGATGAAGATGAAGATGATGAGAAACAGGGGGAGGGGGGCAACAGATTATGATCTGAGGAGGAAGGAGGAAGAGAATGGAACAGAGAAAGACTCAGAAAAGCAGAAAATCAGAGACAGGGGAAGGGGAAGGGGGGAAGGGATTTGCTCTTTTTTTTCTGTTTTGGGTCTGTTCTTGTGTTTTGATGGTTGCGTGTTGTTGTGGGAGAGAGAGAGAGAGAGAGAGAGCTGTTTGAAGAAGAAAGAAAGAAAGAAAGAAGAAGAAGAAGAAGAAGAAGAAACAGGGGGGGAGTCAGTCAGTGCTTACCAATAGTAGTAGTAGTAGTTAGTAGTAAGTATGTACTACGTACTAACAATCGACAACGGTTCGGTTTGAACCGAACCGCGCACCCACGGCTTAACAGTTTAAAGTTGAACCATAGTATGAACCATACGTGCATTCTCATCGAGAATGTTTCAGAACCATTCGCGTAAGAAAAACACTCTCAAAGAAGGATAAATACCATACTTTTGGATTAACTATTTATTATGAGGTAAATAAGCCTAAAAAATGGAAAATAAATAAATAAATAGAAGAATGTTTGAATAACATTCGCATTCGTTTTCCAACGTAGGAAAACGAATGTTATGCTAAACGAACATGAATTTTACGTACGATGGAACTTTAAACTTTTCGGTTCGGTTCGGGGTTTTTTTTTTAACGGTTCGATTCGATTTCGGTTCGGTTTCAACAGTTCGAAACCGTAGTTTAAACGGTTTAACGGTTTTTTTTTTTTTTTTAATTTAAGAAAAATTGTTTTTAAACAATCTTTTCATTTTCATGCCTTATTCTCACATTTTAGGAAAATCTTTAAAATTTTGA
This sequence comes from Azolla caroliniana, assembly GCF_043228905.1. Lineage (NCBI taxonomy): Eukaryota > Viridiplantae > Streptophyta > Polypodiopsida > Salviniales > Salviniaceae > Azolla > Azolla caroliniana. The sequence goes on from NW_028230447.1 coordinate 17,596,195, forward strand.
AAATTTAAATAATGAAATATTTTAATATTTTAAAATTTTAAATTTTGACCTAAAGCTGAAAACCGAAACCGAACCACGAAACCACGGTTTTACCGGTTTAATGGCTTAACGGTTTGAACTTTTTTTAATGGTTCGGTTTAACAGTTTCGTGGTCCGATTCCGTTCAATTTAGGTTTCTAAAATTTTAAACGGTTCGGTTTTGACCCTCTTGAATCAAACCGAACCGAATCGTTGCCAATTGTTACTAAGTATTAAGTAGTAGTATTAAAGGTAATAAGACCATTCTAGCAATAAAGAAGAACAAGAAGAGCAAGAGGAGAGAGAGGTAGAGGAAGAGGAATGCTTTCTCTCTCTCTCTCTCTCTCTCTCCCTCTCTTAGATTTTGAAGGTATCTGATATACTTTTCTTAGTAGAAACACATCATAGTCCAAATCGAGGACTCCCATGAGTTGAAGGCTTTCATTGGGAGTCTGTTTTTAGACAAACCTCATATTGACACACTACTAGAGGATCTGGAGGTATTGCAATATTGTTTTGGAGAGAGATATATAATAGGATAGGAATACTAAGGACAAACCCAGAAACCCATTTTATGTGGGTGAAAGTCCTCACTAGCAAGGATCGGGCAATATTTATTGTCATTTGTTACTTTCCCCCCTAAAGGATCCCGTTATAATATGGCTTGAGAAGTGAGTTTAGTTGGTGAAGGAGCGCCAGATGGGCCTTCTCCATACAAACCTTTATCAGATGACATAATCCAATATTCTTCTCAAGGGGAAGTCTTCCTCGTAGGAGATTTCATTGCGAGAACCCAATCCCGACAATGCACAATATTTTAGATGGATAAAAACCTAGAAATGGTGGATTTCAACCCTTTAGCCATATGCATCACATGTAGATCAAAAGACCAAGGTATGGGTGCCAAAAACTTTGGCCATCATCTGCTCGAACTTGGAAGTCGACACCAGATGATCATATATAATGGTTTAGCCAAGTGGCTAGGCTCTGAAGAGCTTACATGTTTCCCACATGGAGGAGGGAGGGGATAACACAGTTGATTATCTAATAGGACACCCTAAAGCTACCCACATGATTAACTCCTTCTGGGTGGCCCCATTCCCTATTGGTGCAGACCATATCTTCCTATACTCTGAGCTAAAATATGACATCTCTAACGACACCAACTCTAGTAAACCAAACCATCACACCACAATACATTTCACACATGAGCTCTCTGACATCTACTCCCGACATATTCAAACCCATCTCTCCTCTCTTGATTCTTCCCCACCTTTAGAGAACCTTACTATAGAACTCATACACATCCTTCACTCCGCAACAATTAGAAGTTTCCCATACACAAAACACTCCAATCAAAGTAGAATAGGTTTTATGCCACAAAATAGATGGTGTGATGAGGATTGTTGAGAATTGTATAGACAACTTAAAGTATCGCAACTTAATGGTACTATTTCCTTAGTACAGGCTCGCAAAGAGATGCGGAAGATGACAGGTCGTAAAAGACGAGCGTGGGAAACATCTCAATATTGGGAACTCTACCACATGCTCAATACTAGGGATTGCGCCCTTGCATGGAAGAGACTACGGGAACCAAGACCACAAACACCCATCGAGGAGACTGAGGATTGTTGAGAATTGTATAGACAACTTAAAGTATCGCAACTTAATGGTACTATTTCCTCAATACAGGCTCACAAAGAGATGCGGAAGATGACATGTCGTAAAAGACGAGCGTGGGAAACATCTCAATATTGGGAACTCTACCACATGCTCATGACTAGGGATTGCGCCCTTGCATGGAAGAGACTACGGGAACCAAGACCACAAACACCCATCGAGGATCCCAACACTTGGCACAAATATACATCGAGATCTATGCTTTATATGAGCAAGTCTCCGGGTGCGTAAGATACCCAGGTGGGCTATCCGATTGCTTCACTAGCACCATTGGTGTAAAACAAGGTTGCCACCTATCACTGACTCTTTTTGGGATCTACATTGATGAGATCACTTATTTTATTGCATGATGTAAGGGAGGCAACGGAGTAGTCATTGGGAGTACGCAAGTTAGTCTCTTACTCTATGCAAACAACATAGGCTTGCTCTTGGAGTCTGAACATGACCTACAAAAGCACCTTAAATGCCTTAGATGACTTTTGCACACAACGAGGATTGGTAGTAAATCTAGGGAAAACTAATTTGTCATTATCTTTCACACATCTGCTCGAGTTAGGACTAAATGTCACCTAATCCTCGCTCATAGACAAGTTGAGGTAGTTGGATCATATGTATATCTTGGAGTCACTTTCAGTGCTCGCTCGGGTAAATTTTTGATGATATAGGCAACCAAAGATAGGGTAACAAGAGGATATGCACCCCTCTCACTCTTAGAGAGGCAATGCCACTAGACATACTTTCAAGAGCCACAAACTAAGGGATGGCTCTTCGACTCATTAGTGACCCCTTCCCTCATGTATGCATTAGTAATTTGGGCTCCAGGTCTACCATCTTTCATGTGGACACAATTAGAGAGACCATTGGTGATGATGTTATCACGTCAACTCCGAAACAAATCAATAGTACCACATGACATTATTAGACCATGGGGACACTTTTCACAACCTCTAGGGTCACGAAGGTGATAAAGAAATTACAACATAGGAAGTCCATGGACAACACATGATTGTGAGCAGAACACATCATATATGCGTGAGAGTGCCTAGCTCCCTTTCTAACTCTAATCTTCAATCATGAGGGTTTTCCACCACGATAGACTATGACCACAGTGGCCCCCATACATAAAGGAGGGGACCCCATGGACCCAAATATATATAGGACCATCATGATAGGTCATACACTCGCTAAATTGTGTGGTGTAGTAATGGATGTTGAGCTTAGCGATTATATGGAGACCTTAAATCTTCAAGAACTTGAAGATGCTGGCTTTACATGAGCCTTCTCTACTATTGTTCATATATTCACACTTAGATGCTTAATTGACCAGACAAAGGCTCGCAAGAAGAAACTATATTGTTGTTTTGTGGATTTCTGCAAAGCCTTTGACACAGTCCCTAGAGAGTGGTTGTTTGATAGGCTTAAAAGCTTTAAGATACCAGATGACATGATTTGGGCCATCTACGCACTATATGAGCAAGTCTCCGGGTGCGTACGATGTCCAAGTGGCCTATCCAATTGCTTCACTAGCACTATTGGTGTAAAGCAAGGCTGCCTCCTATCACCGACTCTTTTTGGGATCTACATTGATGAGATTACATATTTTATTGCTTGTATGGGAGGCAATGGAGTAGTCCTTGGGGGTATGCAGGTTCGTATCTTGCTCTATGCGGACAACATAGGTTTGCTCTCTAAGTTTGAACACGACCTACAAAGGCACCTTAATGCCTTAGATGACTTTTACACACAGTGAGAGTTGGTAGTGAACCTAGGGAAAACTAAAGTCCTCATCTTCCACACATCGGCTCAAGTTAGAACTAAGTGTCACCTAACCATCTCCCATAGCCTAGTTGAGGTAGTTGGATCATATGTATATCTGAAGTCACTTTTAGTGCTCGCTTAGGTAAATTTTCGATGACACAAGCAACAAAGGATAGACTTACAAGAGGACATACATCCCTCTCACTCTTAGAGAGACAATGCCATCAAGCATACTTTCAAGAACCACAAACTAAGGTGTGGCTCTTCAACTCATTAGTGACCCCCTCCTTCATGTATGCATCAGTGGTTTGGACTCCAAGGCTACCATCTTTCATGTGGACGTAATTAGAGAGACCATTGGTGATGATGTTATCATGCCAACTCCGAAGCAAATCGACAGTACCATATGACATTATTAGAGTTGAGTTCACTTGACCCCTGATGTCAGTAGAAGCATTGTTTCAACTTTTAGTCTTTATTCATAGGATACATAGCCAACCACATGATAGGATATCTCGCCAAGCTTTTAAGGCATCTCGATCCCTCTATGAGACCGGAGATACTAGCTCTTGCTATAGCATTGTAATGAGTTGGCTGCTTGCCAACGGCCTAGAAATTAATAACCTACCTCCCCTTAAGTACTACCACGAGACTGATAAAACTTTAATCTCACATGAGAACTGTAATAAAATAATATGCCAAGAAAAATGACAAATTTACACTTGATATAAATGAATCACCCCAAGAGGGCCACTCTCATCTAAAATGTTGTGCTATAAGTAACACTTCATGCACTTCTCTAAGTTAGGTTTTATTACACAACCAACATATCTAGATACATTCTTATCAAATGCACTAAGGGTTGTCATTCGACAACTTAGGATATCATCTCACCAACTTGAGATTGAGAATGGTCGTACTAATAGAGTCCATAGAGAGGAAAGGATATACAGATTATGTCACATATAGATAGAGGATGAGTGTCACTTTATATGCAAGTGTCCAACTTACGCTGAGATAAGGGCGAAATACCAAAACATACTAGGACCCTCTCCAAACTATTAGATACCTCAGATATAAAGAAACTAGGTAGGTATATCTTAGAGCTAAAACAACATAGAGAGAATAAGCTACACTGTTAACCATAACCATTCTAATATTCACCAACATGTAAGTAATGAAACTTTTAGGAACAGGGGGAGATGATGAATGTGGACACAACTACACCACCCGGCCTCTCCCTTGCTGAAGCAGAAAAGCAAAGAACAACGAAACACGCTCGGATGTCGGGCTTTAAAGCAACTCGACTTGGAGTGGAATAATTAAGAAGATAAGGGGACATGAGCTACGCCACCTAGAAGCTATGGTTGGGGTATCTTTTACATTGGAACCATGGGCCACATCCACATTGAAACCCTTTGACCTCCCTCTTCTTTTCAAGAGACTTGGATGGAAATGAAACTAGGCTTAGTATAAAGTCATTTCCTCTGTAGAATATGTTTACACCATAATATGTTTTTGTATAATACTAGAACTCTTGAGCTTAAGTTCTATTTTATTTTATTTTATTTTTACTTCCGATGAATGGTTAAATACCCATTTTGTTGTAAACCAATTGTCTCATGGGCCAATTCTGGTCTTAGAAGACGTTAATATATCTTTTTCTTTTTCTTTCTCAATGGGCCTAATGGCTAGAACTATTTAATGGGCCCAAGCTAGGTGCAGAGTTCAAATATCTGACAACGTGGCACATATTAAGATTTTGGTCTTAGAAGACGTTAATATATTTCTCTCTCTCTCTCTCTCTCTCTCTCTCTCTCTCTCTCTCTCTCTCTCTCTACGAAGGGCTTGCTTCTTGTATCCCGATCAAGACATGACTTCGATTTAATCGTTTTGTGAGGTTGATAGCTCAGGCATGCATCGCTTTCATAACCTCTTTGTCCCCTGAATCTCATTCTTTATTATGCACTTCCTACATCTTATCCATATGTGTCTTTGATCCAACTGTTTGTATCTCATTCTTAGGTGGTTAACGCCTTCCTATGCAACCTCAACCTTTCGACGACTTGTGAGCTTCTCATTTGCCCTCTCGTGAGGGGACTCGCTTCTAGGAGTGAGTGATAACCTTCACGTGCAACTTTGCATTTCATGTTGTGATCATGCCACCATTCACCCAACTCCCCCTTCCCTCTTGATGGATATGCAAGCACATGGGTTAGGGTTATAATACACGAAATGTTGGTACCATAGATTTAATTACTTTGTGGTGATCCTCAAATCCTTCTTCTTAGTACAAAAGATTTGATGATGGCAATTAAAAGGTATGATACGATTGTATGTATAGTTTTTGAATGAGACATGACAATGTTGTTGTGATTTGCACCTAGCATTAGTTGATGGCGGTATTGTCAAGTGTGGTGGGAGATCAAACAACGGAGATAATGGGATATATTGACGACGCTCTAAGAGGCCAAAACACGATACGACAAAATCTACTGGAAGAGGAAGTTTTACCAACATCGAACAATGGAGTAAACTATAGTGATAAACCACATCAACACCCTCATCACTTTATATTCACTACAACCAAAGGCAGATGAACCTGTTTAAATTCATGTGCATAACCAAAACCTATCTCATGACTAGTTATGGTTATGTATGTAACACAATGTTAGATGAGAACGAAGAGAGAATAATAACAATGTATTGAATGATGTAACAATTATTATTAATGCCTTATCTTAGGACCTTTCTTGTAATCAATCCGTCAATTGACTTATTTTAAGGTAACACAACCTTTGACTTGTATATAACATACTCAGAACCTAGCCTCAATGGTTCATAAATTATTTGGGTAACTATTTGAACAAGTGGTTAGTTGATACAACCAATTCAACTTAAACCAGTTTGTGCCATCAATGCGTTGCAAGTGAATTTTTTAGGTTTGCTTTGCATTGAGAAAAGCCCTCCCCATGATATCTAGCATTTTATAACTTAAACCATGAACCAAGAGAGCTAATAGCTTTCAACCGATTACTACGTTAAAAACACATTCAAAAGAGTGTGAGAAAAAAATAAGATTCAAAGTGGGACAATAGTCATAATTCAAACTACTCGACCATGTCAATATCCCCAATCTAGGTTCTTATGATCATTGTAGATAATGATCTGGTGAGGAGAACCTTCTAGGAGGTGGTGTGAATCCTCAAAAGAATCTATGAAGGCCAATAACTCATTGTCATGAATCTAGTAATTGATTTTCACGACTTCATCCCCCCTTAATGGAAACTAATTGGATGCAATTGTTTTTGGTTTGTGACACGACACTTCCAAGTGCAAAATTAAATGTATCAACTTAAGCATAAAAGGCTTGCTTGGGTTAACGTGGACCAAATAGAGGCATATATAAATGCACACTTTAAGCTTTTAAATGCATTGGCTCCACATGAAATATATGGTTGGTTCTTTTGTGAATGTTTGGTGATTAGTAAAACCATCTTTGAGTAATTATTGATGAATTTGTCGTAAAACTTTGCAAACCCATGATGCATTGGAGAACGTGTATGGATCATAGTGTTTACTTATCTAGAGCCACCTTTAGTGGATTCACAAAGATACCTTCATGTGGAGAAGACTATGTATCCTAAGAAATCCACTTGATTTTAATCAAATTTGCACTTCTTGATCAATTTGACATAGAGACCATATTCTTGTAATCATCGTAGAACTTGGCAAACATGCAAATCATATTCCTCTCCAAGTCTTGGAAAAGATTATCTACATAAACAATGTTGAATATGTCAAAGAATTCCTAAAAAATAAAATTGGCAAATGTTGAAAAACCATCAATGCAATCGTGAGACCGAAATGCTTCCACAAATCTCATGTACACATATGAACAATATTATAATTACATTGACGGTCTAATTTTTTGAAGTATTTGGTTCCACTTAGGCTCTTCAAAAGAGTTGATGTCAAATGGTGAAGGAACCCATCTTTCTTCGTAACAAAGAAGATTGGTGTGCTAGCAAGAGATTTAGAATGTTGAGGTAATCCACTTGCCAATTTCTCATCAATATATTTTTGAGGAACAATGAGTTGTAATGGTGAAAGATTATGGATTGGTCCCCACCACAAATCTTTCCATGGTTGAAGATCGATAGGTCAATTGTAAGGTCAATGTTTAGGGGGTATATTATCCATGTCCTTATCAAATACATATATAAATTCTTGATACTTCATTGGAAGCAAGGATTCGGGGTTCGAGGTCATAATTGAGAACCACATCAAATAAAAAAAGACTAGAGTTTGAATTGGAATGTTTCATTAATACTAAAGCAAAAGTTTATACTTGGAATTTATCGAAGCATGTCTTTTGGCATACAAGGTGGTGATATCTCATAATATTACATGTATGGTTTAAACTTAATATGATATAATATATCTTAATAGTTAAGGTAATAAGTATTCTTCTAAAAAGTCATGCGTTTAAATCTTTACCATGATTACACCATTTTGTAAACATGAAGAAAGGGAGAGGACGATTGTTGTTGGATGAAGGCTAATCGTTGTCTTTCGACTCCATCGGTTCTGCCCATGAGGCCATCGTATTGGCTCTTTAGTGTGGCTACAACTTCACTCCATATCTCATGGCAGTAACATCGTTTGATGTACAGTTTGAATGGAGAAGACTTGCCTACACTGTTGTTTCCAGAGAATCCAAAGTGTTCTTTAGTGTGGCTACAACTTCACTCCATATCTCATGGCAGTAACATCGTCTGATGTACAGTTTGAATGGAGAAGACTTGCCTACACTGTTGTTTCCAGAGAATCCAAAGTGTTCTTTAGTGTGGCTACAACTTCACTCCATATCTCATGGCAGTAACATCGTCTGATGTACAGTTTGAATGGAGAAGACTGGCCTACACTGTTGTTTCCAGAGAATCTAAAGTGTTCTTTAGTGTGGCTACAACTTCACTCCATATCTCATGGCAGTAACATCGTCTGATGTACAGTTTGAATAGAGAAGACTCGCCTACACTGTTGTTTCCAGAGAATCCAAAGTGTTCTTTAGTGTGGCTACAACTTCACTCCATATCTCATGGCAGTAACATCGTCTGATGTACAGTTTGAATAGAGAAGACTCGCCTACACTGTTGTTTCTAGAGAATCCAAAGTGTTCTTGGGCTGACCAATTCCAACACAACTTGAGCTTTGGCATTAATAGGAGTTGAGTGGATATTGTCGGTGGTGGAAAACAATATCTCTTGTGCCTTTATCACCAACGTCATCCCCTCCTCCTGATGTTTATATTTGTCAACTGAGGTCTGCCATGATAACCAACATACATTATGTTATGACATATACCAAAACTCCAAGACTTGTAATAGAGATTCAAACCCATGACCTCTTGAAAGAGGATGTGTAACCTCAACCACTAGGATACAAATTACATACATTTATTAATTTATAAATTCTATTAGATCAATTGGAAACATATATAATATTATGAAATGTCACCACTGCATAGACTAATGTATGATTACCAAGTGTCATGCTTGCATGAATGCCAAGTGGCGATCATGCATGCCTATGAGGTGGTGAACATGGATGGATCCAAAGCATGCTATATAAACATGTACCTAAGTATTGATGAACCATTCCGGTTCAAACTATTAGGGCCGTGGCCAAAGACAACTTTAAAGTGAAGAAGAGAATGCTAAGTGGAAAATAAAAGAGGAATGAGAGAGAAATAAGAAGATTTTGATAATGTATTAACAATGAGAACAAGGATTACAAGTGTTTCTGTGGTGTGTTCGTGACAGTTTCCAAAATGTGGAGATAAACCGTGGGCCTCAATCACTAATGATATCGTTAGAAAGACCATGATGCCGAAATACTTCACGCATAACTAAATCTGTTGTCTCTTGACTATTAATAGTGGTTGTGCATGGTAGAAAATGTGCCATATTAGTGAACTAATCCACAACTGTAAGGACGGAATCAAAACCTTTGGAAGATGGAATATCCGTAATGAAATCCATAGAATTTGACATAGACTTCTAGGGACCATCAGGAACTACTCAAAGAAGGTTCTGCCTCTTACACAATTAATACATAAAAACCAATGGCACCTTGTTTAGGGTAACATGCTTTTGATCATCAAAAGTAGAGAAATTCATAATGCTCTTTCTCATCACTTACATAATGCTCAAGCCACCTATAAGAAATTTGCAGATCCACATCAACTTGATTCATCACCAGAAAGACCCAAATTTCAGGTTGGAGGTCGTGCATGGTTCTTACGACGTAATGTGAAGACCACTAGGCCTAGTAACAAGTTGGATTCATCCAATGTTCCATGTCTCACTCTTGAAACCTTATGCTTCAAACTCTATTCTAGATTATGTTATTCCTCCTCCACCTCCTATTGAGCTTGATGATGACCTAGAATATGAAGCGAAAACCATTTTGGACTCCAAAGTTGTGAACAACAAATTGTATTATTTTGTTGATTGGTTGGGTTACACACCTACAAATTGAACATGGGTGCCAATTGAAAATCTCAATAATACTAGAGAACTTGTAGCTGAATTTCATCAACGATATCCGAATAGCCAAGTCCTAGTTTGTGCATTACGACTCGTAGAACTCGTCGTCAAAGGAAGGGGATAATGTTATGAACATATCCAAAACTCAAAGACTTGTAATAGAGATTCAAACCCATGAAGATAAATAGGAAACATATATAATATTATGAAATGTTGCCACCGCATAGGCTAACACATGATTACCAAGTGTCATGTGTTCCCTAATCCCTAGGAAGCACGGGTTGGATACTCAATCACTGAGTACCCTTCACCAAAGATCGTGTTCAGAGGGGATGGTTACAATGCACAAACCACAATTAACAATTATTGTTAGCCGAATCAAATATGACAATTCAGCTACATAAACATAACAAGATTCGACCGATATACACACAGTCTAGATCGGCTAATAAGCAGACAGTTGAAATCGGCTATACCGCTAATCGGTTAATAATCATATAGTAATTCAAAGCTTGTTAGGAATTTTCACACAAAGATCAATAGCAACAGGGTATTGTATGCACAAAACTCTCTCTCTCTCTCTCTCTCTCTCTCTCTCACACACACACACACACACACACACACACACACACACACACACACACACACACATTAGGCTTCATCTACATACCACTTTATACAAGATTCATGCCCTTTTTTATAGGTAAGCGTGTGATGATACAATGCCAAATCACATCGGCACATACTTTTGGATCCTATCTCTTCGTCAAGAGTCATAGCTATTTTATCCTAATTAACACACAAAGATCAATAGCAACAAGGTGTCAGAGATAGTACTAGAGGCAAGGAGAATTAGTACTAAAGATAGAGGAGAAGAATGAGGAATAGTACTAATAAGGGAGAGAGTGTGTGAGACCCACGTGAGAGGAGAGAGAGAGAGAGAGAGTAGAGAGAGATAATGATGACAACAAGAAGTATATCATATTATATGAAGAAAGAGATAAGAACAACTAGGAGGCTTAAGACTGGCGTTGAACCGAATTGGTTCGGAATAATGCCTTATGCCTCTATTTATAGCGTTGTCAAGATTACACTTGAAGTTTCTAGAATGTTCTAGAGTAATCTAGAATATACATGAATTTCCTATAGAAATTATCAATGAAACAAATATTTTTTATATTACAATTCATGGTTTAATGGTAAGGGTTCAACCCATGTAACACAAGGTCATGGGTTCGAACCCTTTTGGAGCTATGCCATATCATGACGCTTTATCTATAGACCACTTTATACAAGATTCATGCCCCTTTTTATACATAAGCATGTGATGATCCAACATCGAATCAAATTGGCACATACTTTCAGATCCTATCTCTTCATCAAGAGTCATAGCTATTTGATCCTAATTCTTCCATATTGCTTCATATCTACTATTATTTTAGCTACAATTTATACTAATATTTTATCTATTAATTTTTCTCCGGCTTCACATTGCTCCCTCCAAATTGGCTTCGGTTTGAATTGGCTTTGGCTTCTATACTATAGCCAACTCTTATCCGTTTCGGCCTACTCCTTGTTAGCTTCCCGCTCCTAAGGGTAACACATGGCACGCATGTGGGACAATGCCTTGCATGCCGAACCCACAAAAAGTTCTTCAACTATCTTCCAAAATATCCATGATACTCGGCTTCGGCTCCTTGTTCTCCCTGTCGGTCATTGTCTGCCCTTTTCCTTTGGATCGGCTCCTATTCAACGTTTTCCTCTTTGACTCCCAATTTCAGCTGCTCTTCCTCAATCTTCTTGATCAACTGCTCTACTTGTTTCATCAGTTCCTCAATTTCAATGTTCAACATGGCCTACTCTTCCCTTGTCGGCTGTGATGGTTCCGACTGCGTCTCCTCTGCTTCTCCAAGTGGCTGCTCCTGCTCCTGTTCATCGGTTCCTTGCCCAACTTGAAAGACAAATATGTGTGCGGAAACGTATGTGAGGACCTGTCGGTTGTGCTCAGCAAACAACACAGAAGGAAGGCAAGAAGATATAGACTGATAATACACACACACACACACACACACACACAGATGAAGCTTTAATGGAAGATCTCTTTATTTTTGTTTCTCTCTCTCTCAGAGACTCGATGTATAGGATGATCAAATGACTCTCACTTTACAACGTTAGGTTATCACTTATATACTAAGCCCTAACTATATGTACGAGTTCATACTAGGATACAAAGTGGAAGGAGTCGGCCTTTTATGTGGGCGACAAACTCCCCTGTGAAAGGACTACTCTTTCCTACATGTACATATGTTTGGGGTTGTCTCCCCCGTAAACCTAGATTACAACAATAATCTAAATTTATGTTACAAGTCGGTCGGCATATAGTCGAGTCGGCATAGGTGAGGTCCGTGTTGAGCCTAGCCTGGCTCATTATCATGATTGATTCGGTCAACTCTTGCCTTCTGCTCCTCATTCGACTTTCTTATGCTCAGTCGCTTGTCATAGTCCCATATTTGTCCTTAGTGCTTCAAAGCGTTGATCTAGGAGTGGCTTCGTTAGGAAATTGGGGATGTTCACCTCGGTGTCAATCTTCCAGACTTCGAGCCTCTTCTCGGTTATGAGCTCCCGAATGTGATGATACCGTACCTCAATATGCTTTTTCTTTGCATGATAAACAAGATTGTTGATGAGGTGTATTGCGCTCTGTGAATTGCAGTAGATGGTAGGCGTTGGTCGATCGATTCGGCCTGTAGCTGAAAAATCGGCAGACAATCGGTGCAGCCAGGTCGCTTCCTTCACTTCCTCTGATGTTGCTATGTACTCGGCCTATGTGGTCGACAGGGACGTTGTGGTGATGTGGCATGTCTAGTGCGACAAAAAGTCAAAAATTGAGGATCCACACACATTTCACGAATACTTGTAAAAATGAAAATAAATAAACCTAGGTCGCAATCGCATTGAGTGCATGTAGAGGGTTGCAAGTAGGATTTGAACCTTGCACCTCTAAGATAAGAGGTAATTACCTTACCACTAAAGCTACTACTAAGTGCTTTGGATGTTCTATATTTCTTTCTCATATTCAGTATTCCGTAGGAAACAAACAAACAAAACCGTGTACACAAAACCACGGTTTTAAGCCCATGGTTTCCTGCATGTCACAAAGCAAAACTGTGTGCACAGATACCATGGCTCCAAGCCCATGGTTTTGTGCATGGAAAAACCTATAAAACCCTTAGTACGTCTTGTGTAAGGGGGGGGCTCAATATGATATGACCATCATCATCACCATCAATAATATAAGCTTCTATTTCTTCTTCTTCACATCTATTTCTTCTTCTTTGCATCTATCTTGTAATTATATATCTACTTCTCAAGTGTACAATCTTCAATCTTCTCAAGTGTAATAGGTCTCTCCTCCAATCTTACATTCACATCGTCCTCTTCTCAATACCTTGACGAACATCCTCCTTGGTCCAAGACCCCGGTGGTCCCGCTCAAGCGAAGCATGCTCGCACGCGCATCTTCGCGACATCTTTGGTGAACCCGACGTGAAGAGCGGTAAGGGAGGATGAAGATGGACGAGGAATATCTAATGAAGGCAATGTCAAAGATGATGATGGAGTTTTCAAGAGAATCGAAAACACGAGATGCGGCCCAACAAGCCGTTGAAAGCATGATCAAGCGAGTCGGGTTTTTCGATGGAGGCAAAGTCCAAATATTTCTAAAGGCCTACAATGCCGAAATGGATTCAAGGGGAGTGGAGGAAGCAATGAGGTTGGAGTACTTTTGTCGAGTGGTGGCCGAACCGATCTTCGAAGAGATTAAAGAGATTCAAAAAATTCACGATTCGTGGGTGTCCTTCAAAGAAGCTTTATGAGAGTCATATGGTTACCAAGAGCAAAAGGGACGAGGTCTATATGAGTTTCACGAATGGGTGTCATCGAGAAAGACCCACCAAAGTGCTATGCATGCATTCGTTGAGTTTGAGTATCGCTTCGCTCAACTCTCGGACTAGGATCGAAGATTGGTGGGGGCGAATAAAGTTCCGTTGTTTGTAAAGTCAATCGATCGGAATGAAAGGAAGGCCATTGGAATCCAACTCGAGGATGAGAATGGTGAAAATGGCCTCACTGAGGATTGGGCCAAAGTGGAAAGGGTATGCCGACAACACGATAAGAGGGAGATGAGATTCTCATTGACAATAAAACGACCCACAAGGGATGTTTAAAGGAGAATGGGATGTGGCAATAAAAACCCACCGAAGGAAGAAAGCTCGAAGAGGGAAGCTTCGACAGAACTCAACATAGAAGCCTTGATGAGAGAGGCATTCATGAACTTAAAGGAACAAGTCCAAGTTGAAGAGAAGCTGAAAACAAAACTGAGGAAAATGGTGATCGACGAAGAGGAGACCTCCCGACAAATGCAGACTAATGATGCGGCCAATACGAAGGCCCAAGTTCGGTATGATAGTACCATGGGAGAAGGTGTGAAACAAGCCACCTTCTCGAATTATGGAGGAACGACGGTCAAGAGAAAGGCCGAAGACTCGAGAGCGGGAAATGCTGCTTTAAGAGTGGACGGGCATTTCGGAACACATGTTGTGTCCGAAATATCGAGTAATGAAGGTGCAAGCATGAGGGAAGCTTGCGTGATCAAGTGATGTAAAGAGTGTGAGGTCGACATGATTGAGGCGGTAGCCACGAGGAACGACATCGTGTCGCAGATGGCTAAGGAAGATTCCATGGCGAATGACCGTGTCGAGACTTTCCCAACACTTGATCTAGAGACTTGGGCAGTTGCGTCCGAGAGCCAACATGAGACCCAAGAGACAGAAAGTGGCGGGGAAGAAAATATTGAAGACAATGCGAATAACAACATTGAGCGAAAGATGGCTATGGATGAGAAGACGGTGACCGATGGTGTTGAGGTTCTCACCACAATTGTTCCTGAGACTTGGGTAGTTGTGCCCGAGTGTCAACGTGGGACCGGAGAGATGGAAGGTGGTGGTTGGAAATCGAAGGACTGAAACGACGATGAGGAGGATGGCCACAAACGAAGGAATCCCTCCACACCAATTCTGGAGACTTCGGCAGTTGTGCCCGAGAGCGAACATAAGACCGGAGAGATGGAAGGTGGTGGCGAGGAGATGAGGGTCGACGGCAGCGCATACGGAGGAACGGTGGCCAACAAGGACGCCAAAAACAAAGCTATAATAGAGTTTGATGAAGAGCCAGATAGCGGCAAGAAAGGAAGAACCGGAATACGATCCAGATGGAAGATGACGCGGTTGGTATTCCGACCCGAACGGAAGCCGACCCGAACGAGAGTTGATCAACCGGGCCCAACCCAACCGAAAACCGGATGGAAACTGACCCGGATGAAAGTCGATAATCTGAGTCCGATTCGGCCGAATGCGAATCCGGACGAAGGCCGACCAAGCCAGAAGACGATTGGTCGAGATAGACAAAATTTGAACCGGCCTAGACGGAGGTCGAAGTAGACGAGCCGCGACACCCGGTCGAGGCTAGTGAGCATAAGGAAAGGCAAGCATGAGACGAGAAAAGATGATAAAGGAAAGTTAGGTGACCAAGGAGATGGCCGAGATGAAGCTGGCACATGCACGAGGCATGAAGCGTTATGCTCGGGAGGAGCAAAGGGAGCCATGACAACTAGACCTGGCAATAAAAAAGGTGAGCAAATGATATGGTGGATCGGATGGCAACGACAATTCGAAGTAGACGACAACAAGACGGTGCGAACGAGGCGCAAGAAAGGAGGAAATCAAACACCAACCACCTTTGACCCTTCCACATCACTCTTTTCTTCTTGGCACATACCAGAGGATGTGCGGTTTGGTGGGGGTGGATGTCGTGATGTGGCATGTCTAGTGCGAGAAAAAGTCAAAAATTGAGGATCCACACACATTTCACGAATACTTGTAAAAATGAAAATAAATAAACCTAGGTCACAATTGCATTGAGTGCATGTAGAGGGTTGCAAGTAGGATTTGAACCTTGCACCTCTAAGATAAGAGGTAATTACCTTACCACTAAAGCTACTACTAAGTGCTTTGGATGTTCTATATTTCTTTCTCATATTCAGTATTCCGTAGGAAACAAACAAACAAAACCGTGTACACAAAACCACAGTTTTAAGCCCATGGTTTCCTGCATGTCACAAAGCAAAACTGTGTGCACAGAAACCATGGCTCCAAGCCCATGGTTTTGTGCATGGACAAACCTATAAAACCCCTAGTACGTCTTGTGTAAGGGGGGGGCTCAATATGATATGACCATCATCATCACCATCAATAATATAAGCTTCTATTTCTTCTTCTTCGCATCTATCTTGTAATTATTTATCTACTTCTCAAGTGTACAATCTTCAATCTTCTCAAGTGTATTAGGTCTTCCTCCAATCTTACATTCACATCGTCCTCTTCTCAATATCTTGACGGACATCCTCCTTGGTCCAAGACCCCGGTGGTCCCGCTCAAGCGAAGCACGCTCGCACACGCATCTTCGCGACAACGTACAGAGCTTGCTCCTATGATATTACTCTCACTCAGAATGATCTAGGTATCTCTCCTCTCTGCCGAGGTACGCAAACCTCGGTTTATATACTTTTTCTTCATACAGAGCCGAGCCGTCAACTGACTGTGAGGCTCGAAACTTGGCGTTTTCCTACAATGTACCTTCCTCACCTACTCTCCTTACCTACCAGCATATTTAACTAATTTATATTTCTAGCCTATGGACAACACCTGGCACGCCCGTGGGATAGGACTTTGTCCGTTGGACCCACGGTTCACCATGGATTTGGCAAAACAACACGAATCACAAAAATTGCCCGTTCCTACGAGGGCTTATAGGTTGGTTTTATTCCTCTTCCAATATGTCGAGGATATCCTCGGGGGCGTGGGGTTGGTCTGGCTGCTCGGCAGGTGGGGTTGGTGATGGAGGGTGTGTTGCCGAGTCGGGGATGGCTGTGCCGATGTGTGCGGCCTCCTCTATTGGGATTGGTTCAGGCAGGGTCGGGGTTATAGTCTGTGGCTCCGGTGGGATGTGGAGGTCTGCAGGGGCAGGCTCCTCTGGTTGAGCTGCCGTGGGGAGTGACTCGGTTGGGATGTGGAGGTCTGTAGGGCTAGGTTCCTCCGGTTGAGTTGCCGTGGGGAGTGACTTGGTTGGGATGTGCAAGAAAATGTCTATGTGTGGGGTGTGCTTGGGGTAATTGTTTTTTAGCGAACGCCTAGGGTTTTGTGCATGAAGAGGAGCCTAGAGATTCTTGATCATGGATGCCATAATAGGATATTATGGCCACGTGTCCTAGGGAGTTAGTGTTGTGCCTTGGATGCTGTGCATGTGCCTTTAAATACTTAAGTGAATGTGAAAGTGACTAGTGCGTGCCTCTAAATATGACGTGATTTGGGTGATGTGGTAGGTGGTTTAGGTGGAACTAACTAATTGCTAAAACTATGCCTAATCCTACTTAATGTCTACGTTGGAATGTTGGTGGGTTCTTACCGAGGGGTATGCGTGGCCTCCTTCGTGGCATTGTCCGTGCCGTGAGACTCGGCGAAAGGGTTGGCTGGGGTATTTCCCTGGTATGGTCGCAGTCGGAATCCATTCACCCAGCTTTTGACAATTTCCCCGGCGAGGGTGCCGAGCTGGAACATGCCGTTAAACTCGTCAATAATCCAGAAGGGGCCGGTCCATCGAAATCGTAACTTTTCTGGCATAGCATCGAGTCGTGTCTGGAAAACGAGGATCGGTTTGCCTATGGTCAGTTCTTGTTCCAATCCTTTCCATTGTCAGTCCACAAAGGCTTTCCGTTGTCGTTGGTGCTGTTCAAGTTGGGCCATGCTCGCTACTCGGTCCTCGCCAAGTTCGAGGAGTTGTTCCAGCCTCAATTGTTCGTATTGGGCCTTGGGGAGCCGTGCTTTAACTTGAACTCGGAGACTCGGAACTTGGAACTCGATGGACATAACGGCTTCGAGACCAAAAGCCATCTGAAAGGGGGTGGATTGAATGCTCGTTTTGAATGTAGTGCAATAAGCCCATAATGCACTTTGGAGCTTGTCATCCCAATTGGTGCGGTTCTCGTTAACGATCTTCTTCAGGATTGTTTGGAGAATTTTGTTTGTCGATTCTTCCAATCCGTTTGCCTACGGGTAGTATGGTGTACTTTTCTTATGTACAACTGTGTAGTGTGTCGTAAGCTCGCGTATTATATGGTTTATAAAGTGCCCACCTTGGTCACTAACGAGCTCAATTGGGCATCCATAACGGCACCAAAGATGTTCGTACACGAATTTGGTCGTGGATGCTGCCATGTTGTCTCGTAAAGCCTTTGCCTCGACCCATTTTGTGCAGTAGTCCGTGACCACGATGATATACTTATTACCGGTTCGGGCCGCGGCTGGTTTGAAGGGTCCCACAAAATCTAACCCCCATTTTTGAAATGGTTCCAATGGAAGAATGGGTTGGTGTGTCATTCGAGCTTGTTCCATCGACTATCCCAACTGTTGGCACAAGTCACACTGCCAACAGAACTCGTGGGCATCCTTTTTCGTTGTAGGCCACCATAACCCACTCTGCCATACTTTCCTTGCCGTGAACTCTCCGGCGTAGTGTCCACCGGTGATTCCTAGGTGGGCCTTCTTCTCGAATTGTCGAATTGCCCGTCGCCATATTCCATCTGAGCCTTTGTGGTAGAGGATGTCGGAAACGAGACAAAAGTTTCGGCTACGTACTACGAGTCGTTTCTGCACATCGAGGGCCATGTGGTCGGGAGGCAGGCCAGTACTAAGGAAATGGGTCATCTCCGTGATCCATTCATCTTCTTTGTCGTCTGGCAGCGTTGTGAGATGAAATAGGCTAGCATCGCGTAAATCGTCATACGTGGACTCGGTAGGGTCTCCTGACTCGAGGCGGCTTAGGTAGTCAACGACGGCGTGTTGGACTCCGGGTCGATGCTGTATATGAAAATCAAACTCTTGTAATAGGAGCATCCATCAAGCTAGTCGACCTGTCAGGGCTTGTTTATTGACCAGGTAAAGGAGCGCTGAGTGATCGGCGTGAAATGTGAATTTTCGGCCTAAGAGGTAATGCCAAAATTTACTGATGTTGTAGATCATACCGGGGGCCTCTTGTTCGGTGGTTGAATAGTTCTTTTCCGCGGCCGAGAGACGTCAGCTAGCATAATACACTGGCCGATACCAATTTGGGGGCGTGCATTGCATAAGTGCGCTCCCGATGGCGATATCTAATGCGTCCACGAAGACGTGAAAAGGTTCTGACCATATCGGGGGCTGCACAATTGGGGCATGTGAGAGCATTAATTTCAAACCTTGGTAAGCCTCATCCTCGATTGATGTCCATTGAAAGGGGAGTTGATGCACTATCGCGTGTAGTGTTGTCGCGAAATCGGCCAAGTGGCGTATCATCCGGTTGCGCCATCTAATTTGTCCCAGAAATCGGCTGAGGCCTTTTGCGTTCGAGGGTGCGGGGGCGTTTAGGATGGCTTGTACTTTATCAGGGTCCATGGCGATACCTTCTTGACTGACGATGTGCCCGAGTAGGTTGCCGCTTGTGACCAAGAACACGCATTTTGCCGGGTTTAAACTTAACCGAGCCTGGTGACATCGATCAAGATAGAGATGTAACTGGGTCATGTGTTCCAGTCGCTGACCATATACGGCGAAGTCATCGAGAAAGACTTGCATGAACGCCGGGATATACTCATTAAAATTTTTGGTAATGATGCGTTGGAACGTGGCCGACGTTGTTTTTAAACCGAACATCATTACTTCTGCCACGAAAACACCCCATTCCGTGACAAATGTTGTTTTCTCCTGATCATCCAGGTGCATTCTGATTTGGTTGTAACCACTGAACCCATCTAGAAAGTTGTAGCATTCATGACCTGCCACCGTGTTGAGAACGCTATCCGTGAACGGGAGAGGGAATCCATCCGTGATCGTTGTAGCATTAAGATTGCGGTAGTCGACGCAGACTCGGATTTTCCCGTTTTTCTTGGGGACGACTATGATTGGGCCTAACCATGTGGCACGTTTTACAGGCCGTATGAACCCAACTCGGAGGAGCTTGTCTATTTCTTCCTTGACCTTAGCCGCATAATTGGGGTTCATCCGGTATCGTCTTTGCTGAACCGGCCAAGCGTCAGGGAGAAGATGGATCTGGTGTTGGTAGTATTGAGGGTCCAAACCCTTCATATCTGTGTAAGACCATGCGAATACATCCTGGTAATCGGTGAGTAAGTGTATGAGGGTTGCTCGTTCGTCGGCTGGTAAGTTATTAGCAATCTGTAGGGTGTGAGGGTTCTCGTTCGAACCGAGGTTCAGTGTTTCGAGCGTTCATGCCTTCACTCGTTGGGAGATGGTGACTTCACGTTCAAAAGAGTCCCGAGCGTGTCGTAATTCTGTGATGGTGGTGGGATCGGGCTCATCCTGGGGAGGTGTATTCTCCGTGACCTCCTCGTCTAGAGGTGTGCCGACGGCCGACATGGCGTCGATTTCGAAGAGAGGTATGATAGTGGGATGATCTTCTAGGAAGTCATCCACCTTGTCATCGGCTAACCCATTGAGCATGTGCACCCCTTCTGCGTATAACGGTGAGGTGTTGTGGGGCGTGGTTACGCGTTCTTCGGTTATGATCCGGACCTTGGTCTTTCCTCGGCGAAACGAGATCATGTTCGCTGCCAATGTTGTTTGATATTTACTGTGTGCAACCATGGTCTGCCCAGTAACATTGGGTAAGCCCCTTGTGGTTCGAGTCGTGATACAATGACCGAGATAGTGAACATGTGGCCTCCTAGAGTAAAGTCGAGGTGGCGAATTAATCCGATGGGGCGAACCGATCGTGTGTCGGCCATCCGAAGCCAAAAGGGGCAAGGTTCCCATTGATTTAGGCCGAGTTTATGATAGGTAGCCTCGCTAATGACATTCACGCCAGAGCCGCCATCGATTATGCACATGTGCAGGTCCCGTCCTTTAATCATAATTTTTATGGTTGGATTCTGCGCATCCATGAGGGGTGGACCCGTTCCTGGCTCGGTCAGGTGCACAGGTGGTGCGGTGGAATGGGTGTTGGCCGTGAGTGTAGCCAAGGTGTCCTGAAAATGCGGCATGAGTGGTAAGAGTTTATGCAGAGGCAGGGAGATCCTGGAACTGGTAAGGGCGTCCCACAGCTAGTCATCTTCTGTCAACGTGGATGGTGCTGAGGACTGTGTTACTCCGATGGTCGCGTCTCCCATTTCTGTTTGCATTCGCACCACATTGTTTTTGTTGGCCGTATCAATCCATTCTTTGGCTGCTTGCCGGACTTCATCTTGTATTTGCCATGGGGTGGCCTGGGCTTTACTGCGTGTTGTGACATTTTGCACGTTGGCCATAATACTATTCACGGCAGGAGCCTTTCCACGGTCTGTTGTTGGGCATTACGTAGCGTAGTGACCGGGTTGGTTGCACTTGAAGCAGGTAACGTTGGTCGAGTTGTTGGTGCTAGCCTGATCTGTGTGTGGGGGGGGTGCAGTTGATTCTCGGCCTCGTGTGTTGGTGGGTTGGTCCAGGGCACGTTCGAGCTGCACGGTTCATTTTGCGGGGGGTCCCGATGACGGTTGTTGCGCGATCCTCGGTGAGAGTTGCGCCGATCATTACGGGAATTTCTCTGATCGTATCGGTCATCCCGATCATCTTCATTCCGATCATAATCGTTGTTTGCCCGATACTGGTCATCGTGATAGCGATCACGGTGGTCGTCTGATCTCCGTCGGTTGTCGTTTCGGTAACAGTCGTCGTCTCAACGGTAATCGTCATCACGGCGCCGTCTATCTGGCGATCGGGGTCGTTGGTTATCTTGGTTCCGGTAGGATTGTCTCTCGTCCTGACGTGAGTATGTATCCCTGGACTTGATCTTGTGAACCGGGGCCATCATTGTGCGGTTGAGCATATTGTATTCACATTGCTCGACAGTGTGAGATCGGGACTGGCAAATCGGACACTGTGGCCGGTGAGGACATTCAAGGGCTAGATGGCTCGATCTCGAGCAAACTATGCATTGGAGGCTTGGCGGAAGCGATTGTCCTCCTGGGGAAGGGCGCTTTGCAGTGAACTCATAGAGAAAGTCATGCTTTGCTGAGTCCGATCGAGGGCAAGGACGCGCGCTATGACTTGCTCGATCGTTTGGTTGGCAAAATTAGTAAGTGCGAGAGTCATCCGTAGAGGCTCCCGTTAGCTGGACAGGAATGCGTCTGGAATGTGCTGTGCGGAGACATCGTCGGCCACTTGTCTGTAGAGATCCCAGAACCGGATCATGAACTGTGTGACCGTCTCGTGCGGTTCTTGTCACATGGAAAAGAACCGTCGGAGCAATTCTCGTTTGGGCACCTCACGATGGAATAGTTCTAGGAACTGCATGCGAATGTCGTGGAAGGTGAAAAAATCCCCTGTGTCGAAACGAGAATACCATCGCACAACTGGTCCATCGAGGGATAGCGTAAACTCGGCAATTTTTGAGGCCTCAATTTTGGTAGGCAAGAGTCGCTCTGTTGAGTGGTTGGCCTGCCAGGTGGACACGAAGGCACGGATGTGCGACTCCGCGTCGGGGTTGTCGGTGTATCGTGGGTAAGGATACAACATGGTATCGAATTCGGGATCTTCCGGTAAAACTTGAAACGGGTTAGGGTCAGGGTGGGTGACCTCTGGAGGGCTTGGTGGAGAGGTTGGTGTGGAATCAACTCACGACCGAGTAGCAGGTGGCGAGGATTGCAACCGGTGAGCCTCCGATATTTCTTGGAAAGACTGGTCCGTGACCGCCGAGTCGGAAGTTCCTTCGACTGGCTAAGGGCATCGACCAGATGGCCGAAACCGCTTGGTGCGATTGGGGGCCGTAATGGCGACTGAAGGTTGCCTTCAACGTAGTTCGCTGTGATCTCACAGCTGTAACCGGGCATGCCAAATTGTGTTATCTGTTCCTTTGGAAAACACCTTCGATGAGCCCATAGGCTATCGGTGTCAAGGGATCGTGTTACATGGAAGCTTCTTCTACACGGGAAAAAAGAGAACAAGGATCGTACACGGGCTACAACCCGTTAAGTATGAACGTAGCCTGAATTATGAGTACGGGGAGAATACACAGCTAGGAGTTTAGAAAAGACGAAACTTATATTCCATGATAAAGCTTATAGTGATTACAGTATTCGGCCTCAACCGGAAACAATATGTACAGAGCATCCCTTCCTCCCTCGTTCGAGACCCCCATGGTCCCGCCCTTTTGACACGCACACTCGTAATAACGCGACAACGTGTCTCGATTTCATCACATGTTGGCTATTTGATGTTATGATTTTTTTAAATATACGCATATGTGGTCACATGTATACGTATTTGATTGTATGTATGTGATAAATATACATATGTGTATGTTAGTTATTAGTAATTTCTATATCGAATGTTGTCCTTTTTGGGGAAAGGATCTTGGTGGCTGTCCTCACATTTTTGTGAGAATGACGTAGTCACCATCCTTTTTTCAACAATTATTTTTGTTGACATCCCCGTTGGTCACTTCAATTTTGTTACGTAACGAAATGCTCTTAGCCACAATGATGTTGAGAAAGTAGGGCTTGACCCACTTCATGTGAGGTTGCTCCTAGGACACACATATCCAACATCCCTCCCTCATTACATGCATACGATGCCACCATGAGATCATTCTTACGAAAGGCATTCGTAATGACGTAACCATGTGATGGGCTACGTGGGCCTACTACGAAAAGAGGGCTCATTTGGCTTGACCATTAGGTTGCACTTTGGCGTATGCCATCGTAATTAGGAGACATGAATGAGGTTTGGTAACGTACCGACATCGTTTGTGGTAAATGACAGGGAAATAAGGACTCCTTATGTATATGTTTCTTTTAAAAAAACATATATTTGCAAATGCCTCGCATATCTCTTATATGCATAAAACATTAAACATTCAACATGAGCAATCTATTTGGTTATCTTAAGTGTTTAATGCATTTGTTCTTGAGGTCTCGAGTTCAAATATGACCAAGAGCATACAATATTGTTGATACATATGACTATAATACATGTTTAGACTTTAGGTCTAAGTACACTTTGGGGTCCTCGTAATAGGACTTAAAGAGCTGAAACCACATACGTGGGCACAGAAACATAGTTTATTATTAAGATTGTTTTCGTGTATAAACTATTCATGACACAAACATACATGGTTGAGC
This sequence comes from Azolla caroliniana, assembly GCF_043228905.1. Taxonomy (NCBI): domain Eukaryota; kingdom Viridiplantae; phylum Streptophyta; class Polypodiopsida; order Salviniales; family Salviniaceae; genus Azolla; species Azolla caroliniana. The sequence goes on from NW_028230447.1 coordinate 17,620,461, forward strand.
CTCAGGGAGCTGCCATGAAAAAATCGATATAGAGATCAAGGAAAGACATTCATTTGTCACCCCCATGGTTTTTAAAACACTTTGTGTTGCCATAGTAACCTAATCTTGAACCTAATCTCATACGTCTAGAGGGGGATTGACGTGAGATCATGATATTGATTAATGTTTCCATGATATGTTTACATCACGACACGATGTTATGACTATTTGTCTGACCTTATCCTATTTATTTGCCAGAAATAATCATTGAATAGCTCAGAATAACGACCTGATGTCATCTGCTCCAGCAGAAGGAACTCAAGGAAATCCTCCTAGAGCAATCTCCATTGAGTTGTATTTCTTACCAATACAAAGTTTCCTTAGTTCAGCTGCTCATCAGATGTCCGAACTTCGGCAATCTCAAAGTGCTCTCGAGGCACGTGTCATTAGTTTACAACGTGACACTAATAGACCCGATGAACATCAGGGTGAACCATCATTTGTTGTCAAGCCATTTACAGGAGAAAAAAAAGGAAAGAACCGAAGAATCAACCTCCACGTGGTTGGGCCGATGGGTGTCTCATTTTGAGCTCTATCCCACGCAAGATAATACGAAGATTGTGTTGGGAGACAGGTCCCTCCGGATGGGAAGAGAGAAGAACAGTGCCGATGAACAAACTCGGCCGAGGCCGAAACCGGGTGAGGAGTACCCGGCTACGGAGAGCCGGATGGTGCAGACCCGGTGAGAACCGGATGAGGAGTACCCGGCTACGGAGAGCCGGATGACGCAGACCCGGTGAGAACCGGATGAGGAGTACCCGGCTACGGAGAGCCGGATGACGCAGACCCGGTGAGAACTGGATGAGGAGTACTCGGCTACGGAGAGCCGGATGGTGCAGACCCGATGAGATCCGGATGAGGAGTACCCGGCTACAGAGAGCCGGATGGTGCAGACCCGGTGAGAACCGGATGAAGAGACATATTCGTAAATATGTTTCTGAGAGTCCATTGAGGCTATATTTGTAAATAGACAAAAATTCATATTAGTATAAATATGACTTAGGGCAAACTTTTAGTTACTGTTGTTGTTATTATTTCTTGTCTGCGTGAGATCAAAGCGCGTAACAGTGTACAGAGAGAGAGAGAGAGAGAGAGAGAAAGAGGTTGTTGCCTCTGTTGTAACTGCCGCCTGTGGCGAAGATCGTGAGCACGAGGTCGTTGCCTCCGTGAACTCACTGCTGTACATACTAATCTAGTGATAGTTTGCAGCCTGTGGGCTGCCGTGGTTTTTCCCTAGTTTGGGGTTTTCCACATTAAACATCCTGCGTACTCTTCTCTTCCATTGTGTCGTTCTTTATTTCCCATTTTCTGTGTATGATCCTAAGCTCGGTTGTGGCCGAGCATTGCGTATAGGGAGCGTTCAGTTCTCGTCAGATTGCATATGTCGGCTAAGAACTAGGGGGTAAAGCTGCCGCATGGTGGTGTGGGCTCCGAACTTTGGGGAAATTGCCCAATACCTGGACAGATTTTGTCATAGTTTTTAAGAGCCATTTTCTGCAACCTCCCTCTTGAACTGAGGCAACTCAAGCTTTAATGAACCTCTCTAGTAGGAAGTTTTCCTTGCTAGAAGAATATGTTCACTGTGCTAGAACCCAAATCCAAAAATCGGGCCTAGTAAGGGACAAATAGTTAATAGCTTGTTTTGTCAATGTCATCCCCAATTCGGACTATCACTAGATAGTTCACGATAAGGATCCAAAATCCTTTGAAGAGGCAATTGAAATAGTTCTTTGCTATCAACGCACTTCGAAGAAGGACCATAACTAACCCAACGAAGCGCCCGTGACTAAGCAGTCACAATTCACTAGGAAACGCAATACACCCAACGAATTCGTAGATTGCGATTGTAAGCGACAATATCCTTTTTGCGTATTCTGCAAAAAGAAGGGTCATATAAAAGAACAATGTCGAAAGCTCCAACGCAAAGAGCACGACAACAAAGAAAAGGTTGCAGACCATAAAGGTCAAATTGCTAATGTCCTTGAGGTCTATACGCATCATTTAAGTAATTGTCAATGTTCGTTCCCTCACTATGTATTGGAACCCAATGATTTAGTACGTGCAAACGGGTATATCAATGGATCTCCCGTACAATTTTTATTTGATTCGGGAAGCTCACACGATTTTGTCAATGATCGTTTGGTTCAGATATGGGGAATCCAACCTACTGTAAGTAATCACACCTATAGGCTGCACTTTGCTGATGGACGAGTACAATACATCAACGAGGCGATTTATTCATTAGGAATTTCTATTGATACTTATATAGAGGAAGTAGACTTCCATGTAATGAATCTTTGTACCATTAATGTAATACTGGGTTATCCCTAGTTTTATAATAAAAACTCTTCTTTATCTATTGATTGGGTTCATCATTCAATTACTTTTGTATTGAACGATTGTACTCATTTTATTCAATGTGTTAAAAAACAATCTCTTTCGATTGTTTCCTCGCCATCAATATTTGAGTTGTCTTGGTCTTCTTTATTTTATTATGTACTGGATCCGAACAATTACGTTTATAATATTGATAACGTCTCGGGTCAATTTACATATTTTGAACAACAACAACTCGATAAAATCTTAAATGATTTTCATGATATTTTTCCGAGTGAACTACCACATGGGTTACCTCCTTAATGTAATATAGACCATCATATAGATATTGTACCTGGCGTTGCACCAATAAGTATACCTCCTTATCGGTTAAGTCAATTCGAAGAGGATGAGGTATCTAAGCAACTCAAGGACTATTTGCGAATGGGTTATATACGTTATAGTAAATCTCCATGGGGTGCACTTGTTCTCTTGGTAAAAAAGTAAGAGGGCTCATGGCGTATGTGTATTAATTACTGACACTTGAATAAAGTGATGTATCCATTGCCTTGGGCTGACAATCTAATTGACCGTCTCTAGGGAGCACGATATTTTACGAAACTTGATCTACGTACGGGCTACCATCAAATTCGTATAAGTGAGGACGATATTCCTAAAACAACATTTCATACGCGTTATGGCCATTATGAGTTTTTGGTTATGCCTTTTGGCTTGACCAATGCTCGGGCCACATTTCAACAAGAAATGAATGACATTTTCCGAGAACAACTTGGAAAATTCATCGTTATTTTCTTGGATCATATTTTAGTTTATAGTCGAACATTAGAAGAACATGCTAAACATGTCCGCTTTGTTTCACAAACATTGCGTGACAAACATTTTTACATGAAGATCTCAAAATGTGAGTTCTTCAAGAAATCAATTACTTATCTTGGGCATCTCATAACCGAACAAGGAGTTGAAATTGATCCTTCTCGCATCGAGAAAATCAAACTTTGGCCCACTCATCGATCAATCCTTGGTTTTGTTGGGTTTTTGTGAAAATCCCTTCATAATTACTCCCAATTGACGACGCCGCTTACAGATCTTCTAAAAGGTCAAACACATAAGTCTACAAAACCTATTGTGTGGAACATGAACACTGTCGCTGATGCACTAAGTCGTAAAGGTTCCATGAGCATTGTCATTGATGCACTAAATCACATCCATGAAGTTAACATGCTTAGCTTCATTGAAATAGCATCAGATCTTTATGATCACCTTCGAGGAAAGTATCCTGATGACAGTTATTTTGCGAAATACTGGGCAAGAGTTGAGTTTAGAACAGACATCACCACAACCTCGAAGGAATCCTTCCACATTGCTAACGGTCTACTCCACCGTAATGGGAAGGTCCGTGTTCCAGATTTGCCTAAGTTCAAAAAGAGAATTTTGTTTGAATGCCATGATGCACCATCAGCAGGGCACCCTGGATTACATCGCACACTCCTTCTCATCTCCACTTAATTCTATTGGCCTAAGATGTATCCTGACATACATAACTATGTGACTAAATGTCACCAATGTCAAGTTAACAAAGCCGAGCGACTTAAAGCCGGAGGACCTTTACATCCCTTGGACATTCCCAATAATAAGTGGAAAACCACGGTAACAGCTCCTGAATTGGCTTACCAATTCGTTGATGAGTTATTTCGTTTTTATGGGTTATCGATGGATATCATGAATGATCGAGATCCAAAGTTTACTAGTGACTTCTGGACACAAGTTTTCAAGAAGTTAGAAACTACATTGAGCATGAGCTCGACGGATCATCCTCAATCCGATGGACACACATAACGAGTAAACCAAATTATTGAGGACATGCTTCGAGCATACGTTGGTGCAAAACCAACAAAATGGGAACATTATCTCCCAATTTTGGAGTTTGCTTATAACAACTCCAAGCATACGTTGACGGGATATAGTCGTTTTATGTTGATGTATGGGTTTCAGCTACGAGCCCCAATTGAAGTACGCAAAACTTTCTTCGAGATATTTCGGGATATGCAAGATATGTTGCATATCGTGAGTGATCGAGATCCAAAGTTTACTAGTGACTTTTGGACGCAAGTCTTTAAGAAGTTAGAAATGACGTTGAGCATGAGCTTGACAGATCATCCTCAATCTGATGGACAGACTGAATGAGTAAATCAAATTATTGAGGACATGCTTCAAGCATACGTTGGTCCAACAAAAAGGGAACGTTATCTCCTAATTTTGGAGTTTTCTTATAACAACTCCAAGCATATGTTGACGGGATATAGTCGTTTTATGTTGATGTATGGGTTTCAGCTACGAGCCCCAATTGAAGTACGCAAAACTTTCTTCGAGATATTTCGGGATATGCAAGATATGTTGCATATCGTGAGTGATCGAGATCCAAAGTTTACTAGTGACTTTTGGACGCAAGTCTTTAAGAAGTTAGAAATGACGTTGAGCATGAGCTTGACAGATCATCCTCAATCTGATGGACAGACTGAATGAGTAAATCAAATTATTGAGGACATGCTTCAAGCATACGTTGGTCCAACAAAAAGGGAACGTTATCTCCTAATTTTGGAGTTTTCTTATAACAACTCCAAGCATATGTTGACGGGATATAGTCGTTTTATGTTGATGTATGGGTTTCAACTACGAGCCCCGATTGAAGTACGCAAAACTTTCTTCGAGATATGCAAGATATGTTGCATATTGCATGAGATAATATAAAAACAGCTCAAGATAGAGCGCCTTTTTACGCCGATCATAATAGGCAACCTCATGTATTCAACCATGGAGAGAAGGTATTTTTACGTGTACGTCACAATTCTAAGACGTTGTGTACAGGTAAGTGCGCTAAGTTAGCCCCACGGTTTTGTGACCTTTTCAAGTCCTCAAACGCATTGGTTCATCAATAGATCATGTCGCTCTTCCCAATGTCGTTGAAATTCATCCATTTTTTCATGTAAGTCATCTAAAAGAACTTCTAGGTTCCGACGACAATACAGTTATAACTGAAACTCTGGTTACTTCTGAAGAATTATCTTCTAAACCACATGTACCAAAAAGAATTCTCGATGTTAAAACAAAAAATCTAGGTACTAAGATAATCTGAGAATTTAAAATTAAATGGATGGATAAATCTATGAAAGATGCCACATGAGAACACGAAAATACTCTTAGAACTAACTTCCCTAACTTTCCATTTCAAGAGTGCAATGTTTTAAAGAGGGGGAGTATGTTACGGGCATGACCATATAATATCCTGTGGTGAGAATTTACCATAGTATTCTATACACGTGGATAAGTGTGAGGGTTAAATGAGAGTGTAAAGAAGGGGAGGATTACTTTTAATCCTCAGGATTGAGATAACCCATTAGGCCAAGTGTGAACTTGCCTGGGGGCCTTGGGTATCGTTATAAATATGAGACCTAACTACCCTCATTTCATCATCTTTTGACTAGGTCGAGACTCTGATGTTGTGGTGGGTCAACTATTGTAGCGAGTGCACCAGCACCAAGTATGACTCGACGCCACAATGGTGGTATGGGACGCCGATCGAGGCTCAAGTCCGTTTGGATCCCTTCGCTTGGGGGTGGTCGGGTGGATTGGCACCCTTCTTTCTCTCGTTCCTTTCTATCTATCTATCTTTTATCCTTATCATACGCTTACTTTAGATCATAACTCTAACATAGTTTATGACCTTTGTGACCGTAGAGGTTGTGAAAAGTGTCCCCATGGTAGGTCGAGGTGTGAAGGGCATGGGGATGGGTGGTTGGTTTGGGACGTGGTAGAGTTTCTCTGTATATGTGTGCCAAGTGTTGGGATCCTCGATGGGTGTTTGTGGTCTCGGTTCCCGTTGTCTCTTCCATGCAAGGGCGTAATCCCTACTCATGAGCATGTGATAGAGTTCCCAATATTAAGACCTTTCCCATGCTTGTCGTTTATGACGTGTCATCTTTCACATCTCTTTGCAAGCTTGTACTGAGGAAATAGTACCATTATGTTGCAACACATTAAGTTGTTTATACAAGTCTCTACAATCCTCATCATACCACTTGTTCTATGGCATAGAACCTATTCTACTATGATTGGAGTGTTTCGTGTATGGGAAGCTATTGATTGTTGTTGAGTGAAGGATGTGTGTGAGTTCTATAGTGAGGTACTCTAAAGGCAGGGAAGGATCAAGAGAGGAGAGATGGGCTTGAACATGTCGGGAGTAGATGTATAGAGCTCATGTGTGAAATGTATTGTGGTGTGATGGTTTGGTTGACAAGGGTTGGTGGCATTGGAGGTGTCAATTTAGCTCAAAGTATAGGAAGTTATGGTCGGCACCAATAGGGCATGGGGCCACTCGGAAGGAGTTAATCATGTGGGTAGCTTCAGGGCGATCTATTAGGTAATCAACTGTGCTTTCCCCTCCTCCATGTGGGAAACATGTGAGCTCTTCCGAGCCCGGCCACTTCGTTAAGCCATTATATACGATCATCTAGTGTCTACTTTTGAGAGAGAGAGAGAGAGAGAGAGCACCACAAGCATGATCGACTCCTCTTCGAAGTAGTCCTCTAATGTGTAGGACGAGCTACAAGATGGTGGGAGAGAAGGATAGGTTCTAATGTGTGAACTTTCGTTTTTTACATCGATTTCTCCATTGTTCTCTATATAATCCTGAAATGCTTCGGATTCCTAATTTTGTAAACAAAACATTGATTTTAAGAATTATTTGGTTTCCTTTTTCCCGCGTGTAATTTCTGAATTGATTTCTACAATCTTGCATCTTTAAATTATATTATAATAGTTTTAGCTTTTGCTGAAATTTTATTGTTCCTTTTTATTGTTTCTTTTTATTTCACTTTGATTTATGTATAGCTCTACATATATTATTATGTATTAACAACTTATGTCTATGAATTTTCTTTGCAAGGATACCTAGAAAAGCTAATAAACTAGAGGGTCTTATGGAAATATTGTCACTTAATCAATGATAAATCAAGTGTTTGTGGTGAAGAGGGGGAGGAGGAAAGGGAGGAGGAAAGAGAGGGGGAGGAGGATGTAGGAAATAATGATGTCGAAAACATGAGGGAAGGTGACATTGCAAACATGAAGGTTCTTAGTTCAATACCATATCAGTTTAAAACATTGTTTGTATGTGTATGTGTATGACATGTATGTGTACTTGCATATACATGTGCATGTATGTGTTTGTATGCGTGTATGAATGCATGCACACATGCATTTGCAACATTCTCTCGCATGTTTTTTTGCCATATTACTTTGTGTATTTGCTATTGTCATCTCACATGAAAGAAGAGCTCTTTTGGTCTTGAGAAACCTCATGTGGCTTCAAGAAGTGATTGACAATAGAGGCTAGAGATTCTAGTGACAATTGAACAAGATCTTATTGTGATTTGTGCAACCTTTCATGCAAATGCAAGCTCAAATCCACATCCAACATGCTCTAAAAAAGAAAGAAGGCAGACCCATACAACTTTCGAAGAGCTTATGTTGTACCATTTGAACCTCAATGAACCAACACTAATGTGCACATAAGAAACACTTAATTTATTTTGTGATATCTTTGTTAAAAAGGTCGTAGATCTTCTTGATATGTGTTATATTAACGATAATCTTAATCTGCTAACCCAAACATGAAGTTCCATCCTCTTGTTTTGTTTCCAAATTTCTTTTCTATTCAGGGTGGCGTGAAAGCATATAAACAATGGAAGAGATTGAAACGTGTGTATATTTGGGCAAGAAATGACATATATGAGTGTCTTGGCCCTTAATAGCTCTTGCAATGTTGGAGTTTCCTTTGAAACTATAAGGAAGTAGGCTTCGTTAATGCAAGCTTCCAAAATTGATGGCTTGGAGAAATGCGAGTTCATCGATGCAGATATAGTAACATGAAAACCAGTAGGCATGCATCCATACACAATTATAAATATATATACATTAGTTATGGGTTGCATATTATATTATGGACCATAGAAGTTGATGTTATTGTGCATGAGATCACGTAGGAGGTGAAGGTATAACAATTGATGCTTATTGATTATTACTCTACATCTTTTGTTTGTTGCAGATTATATTATGGACCAAAACAGTTGATCTTATTGTGTATAGGATCAAGATTGTAGCATTACTTAAGAGGTGAAGGTGTAATGATTCATGCTTCTTGATTATTATGAGTCTACATCTTTTATTTGCAACTATCATTTTGATCTTGTTATTTCATTTGCACAACATATTAACCTTTGGTTTCTTACTGTTATTGCATAGGTTTTCAACTTATTGAATGATGGTGCTCAACAAAGAAGAAGTAAAAAAACGTGTTTTTGTGTGTAGGTTTGCAAATGTCAGATTAAGGACTATGATAAAGGGCATGTACATGAAGCTTGTTCTGATTTACATTAATGATAACCCAACACTACTTTTCTTGCAAATATCAGATTAAATGTTCTTGAATGTAAAACTTTGTGGGTTCCAGAGCCTACTTAATCTAATTCTGCTTTGGAGAATATGTTTTTATAGGTTAAAAGTATTCAGTGTGAGTGATTGCATTGTAACCATAGAATTAACCAAACACATTTGCATTCGAGTATGTTTCAATCAAAATGTATAGTAAATCATCTCAAAATTGGAAAAAATAAATAAAGATTGGAGTTTCAAAAAATGATCATGGTCTATATTATATATTGATCATATCACATGTCATCACAATTAAAACTTCAAAACTTATGAATTACTTAATTGCCAAACATTAGAAAGCACAAACATTAAAATCAAATAGTGTGTATGACATGTAATTCAGTCACTACTTGCATGTTTACATTTCTCCACACCTTGTCCTCTCAATCCCAATAAGTGAACTCTAATCCGTTGTGGACCACCAACATAAGTATGGATGCAATATTTGCATTGCATCACATGCATACCTTTGGGATGCTTCTTAAGAATCAAGACATGATCCCATCCTTCACCATTTTGTGTACCAATTTGATTACCTAAATTTGACAAGAATTGTAGATCCAAAGCTACAGAGAATTGAGGACTTGTAGATATAGACTGTAGCAAAGACAATGTGGAATGTATGTAAGTCGGATGCAAGGTGGTGGAAAATATTACAATGTGGTTGGCATTCCCATCTACCATTTCGTGGAAAGGTATTAATATGGACAGTCATGATTGGTGGGCTCCCATTAAATAGACGAGGACTTGTTTCTTTTGCATCATTCCATTGGAGGATAGTACACATTGGTTCATTAAATGTCCTATAGGGTGTACCATTTGGAAGTACTTATCAGACATTTGGCAAGTTTTAACCCGTTATTATTTGAGACTATTTTTAGGAGATGGTGTTTAGAGATTGGTCATGGCATGTTTCATTGTTGTAGTGGAAGACTTCAATAGAGGTTAAACACATGCAATGCACATAACCTTTTGCGAACACGTTCACATAACTCATAAGTAAAACTAACCCCATGTCAAGAACCATTTTCTCAAGGCTTTTAATGTAATTTTTGTCAAAGCACACACATTTGACATATTCTAACAGGAGTGAAGACATATATGGCAAGAGAAGTAGAGAGAATTGTTATGGGCATGACCAATCTTGTGGTAATTTTGTACCGTAGTACCTTCTACACATGATGTTATGGGCATGACAAAAAATTATCCCGTGGTAAGTTTGTACTGTAGTATTCTACACACAAGAATAATATTTGGTCATGCCCATAACAAGAATGATGAGAAAGGATGAGGTGAGGCAAGTAAAGAGAATGTGAGCCAAGATTGAGAGGTCAATGAACCATGTAATTTGGAGAGCACACAATGGTTACCAAGGTGTTTCTTATTGTAGATAGATAGATTGCTATTATCATTGTCTTTGGGCAAACTTGACTCTGAGATATGTTATCTAACAACAAAATATTGATACTCGCAATGCACAACAATGATGTCTATCATAAGCTAATTGAAGGTAACAATAATGTCAAGCCTCCTCTAAGTATCCATTTAGTATTCAATTTTTATTTTTAGTATTTGAGGTATATGTGTAGCTAGTTGGACATACACGCAATCACGTGTTCATGCGAAATATAAGAATATGTACATACTATATAAATTTGCATAATGGTTGAATTAAGTGAAATAAACCAGTTTTATAACTTACCTTTTGATCATAATCATCATTACAAAATGTACAAAATTTATGTGAAAAAGAAATCTTCGTTGGAAGCATTGAAAGAATGAGAGAAACTAAGTAAATCTATGTTGGAACTAAGATTCACAAAGTAAAGAGGAAGTTGAGTGAGAATATCAAGTTAATGTGCAATTTAGGAAAGCATGATACGAAATTTGTAGAAGATCCAAAGGAGACTATCTTTTAAAATATGTATGACAATGCTAAGCAAGGGATTTCTATGGCCAAAGAAAGGATAGAATTTGAAGTAAGAGAGAAGTTAACGCACAACGTAGTTGGACATAAATAAGCAATTGGCCATTTTTAGGTTAGATGTTGCTTTCATCCTTTTTGCTTCTATCAACATCAACTTCTATACTAGTTGAACCTATTTAACCCCAACTGGGTGCAATCATAGTGACAACCTTGAGCACCCTATAGATATAAGGCAATTCCTATACTTCCATTGAGACACATTTTCGTGCGCACAATATCAACACCTATTTGAGTTGAGCTTGTAAGTAGGCCTTCTTCAGGGTGGGTGCATACACCACACACATGTGCACACATAGACACATAGCTCTAGGTTATGAGATACCGATACATACTGGTTTGGCCCTAATGGACCAATCAACATTGTGTCACAGTTGCGTTGTGTAGATATTGAGACTTACACTACACTAACAGAGCTTGACCAAGTTGTAGTATGTAGGTAGGTTTGTGTGCGCACACACACTGCACACTTTTTTTGTTCTAGCCTAGGCCTAGAAGAAGTTAGGAGGAAATGGGGCATTTGATCTTGTTTTTATCCTTGTGTTTGTGTGTGGTGGTATATGGAGGCATAGCTATGGATATCATTGACACCGACACCGACACCGACACTTACATTGACATCGATAGCGATATTGAGAAGCCGCTGGTGTTTGAGAACGAGCGGCTACGGAGAGCGTACGTGGGCTTACAAGCGTGGAAGGCGCGCATATTGTCGGATCCTCGGAACATCACGGCCACGTGGGTGGGCGCGGATGTGTGCGGCTACATGGGTGTGTTCTGCGGGCCCGCAGCGGACGACCCGTGTGAGCGGACGGTCGTGGGGATCGACCTCAACCACGCGGACCTTGCGGGCACCCTTCCCCCTCAGCTGCCAACCCACCTCTCTGACCTGGCCCTCATTCACCTCAATTCCAACAGATTCTGTGGTGAGATCCCCACAAATTGGGCGCGCCTCCACCTCCTTGTGGAGATGGACCTCAGCAACAACCGCTTTGTTGGCGCTTTCCCATTGGCCGTGCTCGATCTCCCGGGCCTCGTCTACTTGGACCTCCGGTTCAATGAATTCGAAGGCGAGATCCCCGCGCGCGCCTTCGAGAAGGAGAGCCTCGACGCCCTCTTCCTTAACAACAACCGATTCTCGGGCCCCATCCCGGGTAACCTCGGACAATCCCCGGCCTCCGTCCTTGTGCTTGCCAATAACCTCCTCTCGGGCGCCTTGCCTCCAAGCATCGGCCAAATGGGCGCCTCATTGAACGAGATCGTGCTCCTCAACAACAACCTGTCCGGCTGTGTGAACCCGGACATCGGCCAGCTCTGCGACTTGACCGTGCTTGACATTAGCTCCAACCGGATCTCCGGAAAGTTACCCGAGACCGTGGCTGAGATGGTGAGCTTGCAGGAGCTTGACGTGGCCGGGAACAGGCTGTCCGGCCAAATCCCACCCGAGATCTGTGCCCTCCCTCGTCTCCGCAATTTCACTTATGCCCATAATTTCTTCTTCGGGGAAGCCCCCAACTGCCTCGACTTGCAAGCCTCGGACGATAGAAACAATTGCATACCTGGACGCCCATCCCAACGACCATTTTCTCAATGTGCCCGTTACTTGTCCCACGAACCCAAGTGTGAACATCCCCCCCACTCACAATCAAGGTCAAGGTCAAGGTCAAGGTCACCATCTCCATCTCCATCAATATGGTCATGGTCATCACCACCCTTATCATGGTCACCCTCACCTTCAACATCCAACACACCACCCACATCTCCGTTGACATCCCCTTGGTGGTCATGGTCATGGTCAAGACCACCGCCAGAATCACCTAACCCTTCGCCTTCAAGATCCCCATCCCAATCTTCGTCTTCATCGTGGTGGTCAAGGCCACAACCAGCCCCATACACACCTCCATCAACTTCCCCTGAACCATCACCAATGCCTCCATTACAACCTCATACTTGTAAGAAAAAGTCAATGAGTCCATCACCGGAACATTTTGTCCATAACTCTTTTCCGTCACCCATGCATCCATTACCTAATCCTTCAGGTGATCCTTCTCCTCCTCCTCCCGAGGATCCAATTCTTTCATCCTATTACTACAATCATCAAGCCCCCATGAATTACCCATGAATCTCCCCCATCAAGTTTGCTATATATTGACTCTTGTATTGAGAATTGCAATTGGCCAGAATTTCGTAAATGCTCATTACTACATAGATCTATTTATTAGATACACTACTTGTTGACTATTGACATTAATATCGAAATGTTGTGTCAAAGATGATAGATTCATGAAAAATGTTTCAAAATAAGACTTTTTTTTCTAAGACAATGTCCATGTCAAAAACCATCATGCTAGGTGTTTAAGATTGTATCCTCTCTTTGCCTAATTTGCAAGGCCTATTTCCTTGCACTATTTTAATATACTCGACATCTTTACTTGTACAACAAAAAGGCTTCAACAATAAGATATCACATGCAACAATGCATGTGAAAGGAACACATTTTTGCTTCAACGACAAACTTTTGCTTACAACTAGAATGTATAAAGTTTAAACATTGTGTTGCAATGTTAAAGCCTACCCCTTATTACTTGCAATGTATGGGTTTTAGGTTGGAGGAAATGGGCCACATGTTCCGTTCATTCTAAGCATTTCAAGTTACTTAGACATTGTTATATTAGTGCCTTTTACCCAAAAGAAACGACTTTGTAAATTCATTCTTCGCAAGTCAAGGATTAAAAACAAATGTAGGAGGTCAATATGAGGATATTTTCACCTTAATATTAACATACTTTAGTAGAACAAAAATGATTAGCATGTCTTCTCAAAATGGTGAAACCAATGAAATTGACTTCAACATGAGAACTTGTACAACAAGATAATCACCTTTTGGGTTCTAGATATTCTCTATGTAAGAAAACATAAGGAGGTAAAAACAAAAGCTTATATATTATAATGTTCAATACAATTTCCAACTCCATGAGATGCATGTTAGGAAAACCAATGATGAGAAATAAAAACATGGCAAACAAGAAATGTGTGTTCTCAAGAGCTCTTATAGCCATAATATTATCACTTGGCCCATCACATAACCACAAATCTAAGACTAATAATAGGGAATTCCCAAATCCATGTGAGCTCACTCTAATAGTGGACACAAATTAGACAATTCGAGCAAATCACAATATGATGCATATCATCTTGGAGCTTGATGACAAATTTTCATGGTATAAGGGGTCTTATTATAAAATTCAAACACGTTTTGAAATAAGTTCTAAAGATTTATGCATGTGTCATAACTATTACAAACTTTACATTATCAATGCATTGGTATATCCACGAGTAATGTAATCCCTTCATGGCTAGGAAGTTCAAGTGATTCAAGAACCTCAAATTTGGCAAGAAATATATTCACCCTCACATAATAGGTTATTCACATGAAAGCTCCTCTTCTATGGAAATGACCATTATATCAAATATTCTAAGACAAATCATCACAAACATGTTTCACAAAATCAAAAGAAATGTTTGCATTATGTGTCTCATGTACTTAGACAATATAGATAGATTTTATAATCATCCTCAAAGGTAAAATATGACTAATGGGACCAAAAGTGAAAGTTTTTATACATAGTATGTGTTCAATATTACTAACGCTTTGTCAAGAATCACGCTCGCCCACAACCGAGTTCCAAATGCCAATGGAAGGTTAACAAGAAATGAATCAATGCACTTACATAGTCAAATCAGACGACACCGGATGTTTACGTGGAAAACATTGAGAGGCAAAACCATGGGAGTTCTCTGACTCCGACCAAGATCACTATAGAGAAGGGTACCACAATGTGAGACTCAGAGGCAGCGACCTCGAGCTCTATCTTCGCCAACCGGCGGTTACAACAAAGAACTTTTTGTATCTCTCTGTCGCTCTGTATAACAATAAGAATGATCTCACACAAACTATTATTGCCCTAGTTATATTTATAAATATATAACTTTAGGTGTCAGATCTTATGTCTAATGTAAGCATATGATAAAGATAAAAGATAGATAGATAGAAAGGAGAGAGAGAAAGAAAGGTGCCGATCCACTCGACCACCCCCAAGCGAAGGGATCGAGATAGACTCGAGCCTCGATCGGCGTCCCTTACCACCGCCATGGTGTTGGGTCGTACCTGGTGCTGGTGTGCTCGCTACAAGAGTTGACCTACCACAACGTTAGAGTCTCGACGTAGTCAAAAGATGATGAAATGAGGGTAGCTAGGCCTCATATTTATTGCGATACCCAAGGACCCCAGGCAAGTTCACACTTGGCCTAATGGGTTGTCTCAATCCCGAGGATTAAAAGTAATCCTCCCCTTCTTTACACTCTTGTTTAACCCTCACACTTATCCACGTGTATAGAATACTACGGTAAATTCTCACCACGGGATATTATATGGTCATGCTCGTAACATACTCCCCCTCTTTAAAACATTGCACTCTTGCAATGGAAAGTTAGGGAAGTTAGTTCTAAGAGTATTTTCGCGTTCCCATGTGGCATCTTTGATAGATTTATCCATCCATTTAATTTTAAATTCTCGGATTATTTTAGTACGCGGATTTTTTGTTTTAACATCGAGAATTCTTTCTGGTACATGTGGTTTAGAAGATAATTCTTCAGAAGTAACCAAAGTTTTAGTTCTAACTGTATCATCGCCAGAACCTAGAAGTTCTTTTAGACAACTATATATGAAAAACTGGATGAATTTCAGCGCCATCCGGAAGAGCGAGACGATAGACTAATGAACCAATGCGTTTGAGGACTTGAAAAGGTCCACAAAACCGTGGGGCTAACTTAGCGCACTTACCCGTTGACAATGTCTTAGAATTGTGAGGTACACGTAAAAATACCTTCTGTCCAAGGTTGAATACACAACGTTGCCTATTGTGGTCGACGTAAAAACGCGCTCTATCTTGAGCTCTTTTTATATTATCTCATGCAATATGCAACATATCTTGCATATCCCAAAGAAATTTTTGCGTACTTCGCAACTCATTATGATGTATATTAACATCAATCGGGGCTTGTGGCTAAAAACCATACATCAACATAAAATGACTATATCCCGTCGACGTATTCTTGAAGCTGTTATAAGCAAACTCTAAAATTGGGAGACAACATTCCCATTTTGTTGGTTTTGCACCAACTTATGCTCGAAGCATGTCCTCAATAATTTGATTTACTCATTCCATCTGTCCATCGGATTGAGGATGATCCGTGGAGCCGATGTTGAATGTAGTTTCTAACTTCTTAAAGACTTGCGTCTAGAAGTCACTAGTAAACTTTGGATCTTGATCACTCACGATATCCATCGGTAACCCATAAAAACGAAATAACTCATCAACGAATTGGTAAGCCAATTCAGGAGCAGTTACCGTGGTTTTAATAGCAATAAATCTGGCCATTTTAGTTAGTCTATCAACCACAACCCAGATGGCATCATGGCCTTTTTGGGTGCGAGGAAGGCTAACAATAAAATCCATGGATATACTTTCCCACTTATTATTCGGAATGTCCAAGGGATATAAAAGTCTTGTGGCTTTAAATCGCTCGACTTTGTTAACCTGACATTGGTGACATTTAGTCACATAACTATGTATGTCAGGACGCATCTTAGGTCAATAGAATTGAGTGGAGATGAGAACGAGTGTACGATGTATTCCAGGGTGCCCTACTGAGGGTGCATCATGGCATTAAAAAAGAATTCTCTTTTTGACCTCAGGCAAATCTGGAACACAAACCTTCCCATTATGGTAGAGCACACCGTTAGCAATGTGGAAGGATTCCTTCGAGGATGTGGTGGTGTCTATTCCAGACTCAACTCTTGCCCAGTATTTCACAAAATAACTATCATTAGGATACTTTCCTCGAAGGTGATCATAAAGATCTGATGTTATTTCAGTGAAACTAAGCATGTTAACTTCACGGATGCGACTTAGTGCATCAACGACAGTGTTCATGAAACCTTTATGATATCGTATGGAAAAATCAAAGTCTTGGATAAGATAAGCCCATCGTGCCTTACGACCTTTTAGGTCTTGTTGGTCATAGAAATATTTCAAGGACTCGTGGTCCGTAGTTACCACAAAACGATTTCCACAAAGATAATGACGTCATGTTTTGAGCGCATGTATAATTGCAAATAATTCCTTTTCTTGAATAGTATACCGACATTGAGTAGAATCAAGTTTCTTACTCTCGAATGCTATTGGTTTGCCATCTTGATATAACACAACACCTATAGCATAATCGCTTGCATCGGTTTCAACCTCAAAAGGTTTTGATGGATCGGGTAAAAGAAGCGAAGGAGCCTTGCACACCAGGTCCTTGAGTTCCTTAAAGGTGAGGTCTAGTGTAGCATTCGACACAATAGGTTTTGTAGACTTACGTGTTTGACCTTTTAGAAGATCATTAAACGGCGTCGTCAATTGGGAGTAATTACGAAGGGATTTTCGCAAAAACTTGACAAAACCAAGGAATGGTCGAACTTCTCAAATATTCCAAAGAGTGCGCCAAAGTTTGATTTTCTTGATGTGAGAAGGATCAATTTCAACTCCTCGTTTGGTTATGAGTTGTCCAAGATAAGTAATTCATTTCTTGAAGAACTCGCATTTGAACTTTTAGAAGATCAGTAAACGACATTGTCAATTGGGAGTAATTATGAAGGGATTTTCACAAAAACCCGACAAAACCAAGGAATGATCGAACTTCTCCAATATTCTGAAGAGTGTCAGGAATAGTACTAAGATAGAGAAGAAATTAGTACTAAGAGAGGAATATTAGTACTAAGAGGAATAGAGGGTGTAGAACACTCGAGAGAAGGAGAGAGAGAGAGAGAGAGAGAGAGAGAGAGAGAGAGAGAGAGAGAGAGAGAGAGAGAGAGAGAGAGAGTGAGAGATCGAGGGAGAGAAAATGATGATGATAGCGATATATTATGTGAGAAGAATATACAAGGAAGGCTAGGAGGCTTAAGACTGGCGTTAAACCGATTTGGTTCGAAATAATGCCTTTTATAGTGTTCTTAGGAGTAGTCCTGAAGCTTCTAGAATGTTCTAGAGAAATCTGGAATATACATTAATTTTCTATAGTAAAACTTAAATAAAAATAATATTCTTCATATTACAATAGATATTGTAATGGTCAAGTGCTCGACCCATGTAACATAAGGTCATGGGTTCAAGTCTTGCCATATCATGACATTATCCCCCCTTTAAAACGACGAGTGTCACAAGTCGTTTTGGATTGAGGACCCGGTTTATCTGGATATTGACGATGGAAGTCATGAAGAAGAGCACGAGCATTGGTCACATTCTCTATTGGTTCCCAAGTACGCTCGCTAGGACTATATCCTAGCCAATTGACTAAATAGTAGAGCTTGTTGCGAACAATCTTGGAATCGAGGATGGTGGCAACCTCGTACTCAGGTCCATCATCAAGTTCGATCGGGGGTGGAGGTTGTGGAATACGACCTGAGATTTCTGTCTTGATAGGGTTCGAGGAGAGAACTATGGAACACCGGATGTATGCGAAGTTGCGGGGGTAGATCGGGATGAAAAGCGACATCATTAATCTTTCCGATAATATGGAAAGGACCTAATTGTCGATAATCCAACTTCTCGCATGGGTGAGTAGTCTTGATGTGTCATCATAGTAGCCATACCCGATCTCCAATGTTAAAACTGGATGGAAGCTGATGACGATCCGCGTAAACCTTGTGTGTTTGTTGAGCTTGTTGTAGATGAGTAGAAAAATTTGCTTGTATCTTGCGTAAGCTCCAAACGATCCTCTACGCAAGGATATATTGGTAACTCTAGGGTTTCAAATACACACCATCGGGTGTGACAACCCATATAAGCATAAAATGGCATAACTTTAGTCGATGAGTGGACAGAGTTATTATAGGCAAATTTGGCTAAGTCGAGAATATCCGCCCAATCATCTTGATGATAGCTTAGAAAGCACTGAAGATACTGCTCCAGCGTTTGATTTGTTCGTCCTGCTTGGCCATCGGTTTGCGAGTGGTAGCCGGAGGAGAGGTTACAAGTGACTTTGAGCATTTTAAAAAGGTGCTTCCAGAATTTCGAGATGAATTGGGGTCCACAGTCACTGATGATATTATTAGGAAGGCTATGATGCCGACATACTTCACGCATGACAATTTCGGCGGTTTCTTCATTGGAGATTTACTTAGTACATGGCAGGAAATGAACCATCTTCCTATATCGATCTACTACTGTTAAAATCACATTGAATCCCTTAAAGACTGGAAGATCTGAGATGAAATCTAGAGAAATGGATTCTTAGGGCTTGCTTGAAATTGGTAATGGTTCTAATAAACCATATGGATAATGCCTTGGCATTTTTGCTTTGCAACATGTATCACAAGTCCAAACAACATCTTCGACAAATTGTCGCATACAGGGCCACCAGAATGATCGTTATACTAAATCTAATTTCTTAGTACTACCAAAATGCCCAGTTGTATATGTGTCATGACAGTTTTGGACTACTCGAAGGCGGCAAGAACCATTAGGAACATACAAGAGTTTCTTAAAGAAAGAAATAGTAAAATATATATTGTATGCATAGGGTAAGATTCAAACATTGTACCTCCATGTTAATAATTTAAAGGCATACCATTACACTAACTCATCATGAGTGTTAAAAAAATAGATATCCCACATAGAAAGGTTTTCATGCATATTATCTAGGAAAAAGCTTTAGTTAGAAGAAAAACGCATGATAGAAAAAAAGCTACACATGCACATTTGGCATGCATAAACATTATAGTCGATAGAAAACGCACGAGGTTAGAAAAAACGTGTTAGAGAAAGCATATAATCTATATATAGAGAAAGCATGGAGTCCATAGTTAGAGAAAAAGCATGGATTGCTAAGACTCTCTCATCACTATATAAGGATCTGGAGCACAATGTAATAAAGGGGGAAAAAATAAATAAATAAATTATGGGGTGATTATTAGGGTCTAAATATTGATTAATATAATACTCGTGGGATTCACGAGGTTTTCGATTTCTCTTTTCCAATCTATTCCTATCGATTCCAATCTATTCCAAAGTATAATTAGGGTTAAATATTAATAAAACTAAAAAACTATATTCGTGGGATTCACGAATTTCTATCTTTCTTTCTTATAATCTACTCATAACTAGATTTCCTCAAAGCCTTCCTCCTCCTAGTCCAAAACCCCAGCGGTTCCCACCCGACTCACGCAATGTTCCGGTGCCGAAAGGCACGACATATTTGGTGAACCCGACTTGAAAACGAGCGAGGGTGTGTGTTATGATGGTCCATGAGGGATGTTCGATTAAGGATGAATGATGTGGCCGATACGAAGACCGAAGTACGATACGAAGGTACCACGGTAGAGGGTGTGAAACAAGCTACCCTCTTGTCTTGCGAAAGAATGATGGCCAAGGATAAGACCGATGACATGAGAGTGGCGAACACCACTTCAAGGGTTAAAGAAGGGTTCGGGACACGATTGTCGGAAACATCAAGTGAGACAGGGGTAAGCATAATTGATGCTTGCATGATCGAGGGAGATAAAGAGTGCGAGGCGGACGTGATTGAGGAGGTAGCCACGAAAGATGACATCAAATCGGAGGTGGCTATGGACGAGTCAATGGCGGATGGCCATATCGAGACTTTCCCACCACTAATTCCAGAGATTTCGGTGGTTGCGTTTGAAAGACAATGTGAGACCAAAGAGATGGAAGGTGGTGGAGACAAAACAAAGGTCTAAGCCAATACATACGATGGAGAGATAGTGGAGAAGGTGGGCATGGATGAAACAATGGAGGGCGATAATATCGAGGATTCCTGCCCACTAATTTTAGAGACTTCGGCGGTTGTGTCCGAGAACCAACATGAGACCGAAGAGACGGGAGATGGCGGCAAGGAAGGTAAAGTCGGAAGGCAGTTCCGATGGAAGATTATCCATCTGAAATTCTGATCTAAACGAAAGTCGAACCAAGCGGAAGTGGATTTGGCTGAAATTCGAATGGTCGAGCACGACCCGAACGGAAATCGTTTGAACTGGAAGCCGATCAAATGAGACCGAATCGGAAAGAAGCAAATCCGACTCAATCGGAGGTCGAACCGGTCGAGACCGATGAACACGAGGAAAAGGAAGTCAACCCAGACCGAAACTGATGGGTCGAACTTGACCCGGAAGGGGGCCAACTCGGTCGAAACCGATCAACCGAGTCTGATTCGGCCGAACGTGAATTTGAATGGAAGTTGACCTAGCTGAAGGCCGATTAGACAAGACCGATCCGGAAAGAAGCTAATACGACTCAACCAAAGGTCGAAACAATCGAGGCCGGTGAACATGAGGAAGAGGCCAAGTAGGTACACTACCACGGACGACAAGGGCCAAGCGGATTTGAAGGGTGTTACCCAGGATGAGATCTCGTCAACGAAGGAGGGCTCTAACATAAAGATTGTCAACTCTAACGCAAGATTGTACAACGGAGGTGGACGAAGTGCAGAGTGTCTAGACCAAGGAGACGGTCGGAACGCACAAGACATGAAGGGTTATGGTCAAGAGGAGCACAAGGAGGCATGACAATCGGTCATGGCAATGGAAAGAGTGAACAAAGAATATGGTGGATTGGATGGCGACAATGGTTCGAGTGGAAGGAATGGATGTGCTCAAAGTGGAGAGACAAAGTCAACATTCCAAGAGAAACAGAGGGTATTGCGGATGAAGGAGAATAACGAGCTATTACAACTTCGGCACATATCGGAGGATGTGCGGGTTCAAAGGGGGCGGGTGTTGTAGTGTAATTCGTACACTATGTGAAAAACATATAAAATAACCGATTGAATAAATATGAAGAAAAAGAAAGAATTAGTAAAATATATATTACATGCATAGGACAAGATTCAAACCTTGTACCTCTATGTTAATAATTTAAAGGCATACCATTACACTAACACATCATGAGTGTTAAAAAAGTAGATATCCCATATAGAAACGTTAGTTCACGCGTATTTTCTAGGAAAAAGCTTTAGTTAGAAGAAAAACGCATGATAGAAAAAAAGCTACACATGCACATTTGGCATGCATAAACTCTATAGTCGATAAAAAACATGTTAGAGAAAGCATATAGTCTATAGATAGAGAAAGCATGGAGTCCATAGTTAGAGAAAAAGCATGGATTGCTAAGACTCTCTCATCACAATACAAGGATATGCAGCACAATGTAATAAAGGGGGAAAAAATAAATAAATAAATTATGGGGTGATTATTAGGGTCTAAATATTGATTAATATACTACTCATGGGATCCACGAAGTTTTCGATTTCTCTTTTCCAATCTATTCCTATCGATTCCAATCTATTCCAAAGTATAATTAGGGTTAAATATTAATAAAACTAAAAAACTATATTCGTGGGATTCACGAATTTCTATCTTTCTTTCTTATAATCTACTCATAACTAGATTTCCTCAAAGTCTTCCTCCTCCTAGTCCAAAACCCCAATAGTTCCCACCCGACTCACGCAACGATCCGGCGCTGAAAGGCACGACAACATGAATTTGAGAAGTGAAGATAGATGAAGTAAATAGGGAGAAGACCTAGGAGTGCCAAGGAATTCCCGAATTGCGATCTCTTCATGTTGTTTGCGGTTATTCTAGGTTGGATGGTCATTGTATTGTGGTTAGAGAATAAACTTGTTTTTGCTTCCATTGTGTGTAGGGAAATTGGACATATTGTTTAAACAAAGTATATATTTAGAATTGGGAGTATTCACTTGTCTTAAAACTAAAAGTCACATTCAATGAAAATAGTATTTAAATACAAATAAACATCACTTGTGTTAAAATCCTAGGTAATGTGTTAAGGAGGTCTTAACTATATAAGATCTCGAGTCATCAGTCAATCATCCACTCTGTCTCTCTTGGCAATTAACAAGTTTATGTCGAACTATCAGTCAGTTAGTCAGTTAGTCTCTCTCTCTCTCTCTCTCTCTCTCTCTCTCTCTCTCTCTCTCTTTACACTTGGTAATTCCCTAGGTTCGTACCTCTTCTCTCTCGCACTCTTTCCTTCCCCCTTCTACTCGAGAATTCATTACGTTCGTACCCCCCTCCCTCCCTCCCTCCCTCTCTCTTCCAACTTCTGCATAGGTTTCTCCATGTTCTCTGCTCACTCTACAAACCCTAAACCCATTCCCTACCTGTCGTGTCCTCTTTGCAACAACAGTACGTTGTGACCTCGTTGTTCTGTGTCGTCGTTACATCGACATCAAGTGTTGTACTGTGTCCTCGTTGCATCGACATCAGGTCTTCAACTGTGTCCTCTCTCTCAAGTATTCTTTCTCTCAACCACTATATTGTGTCCTCTATTGGCCATGTTCTCGAGCTTTCCTCTGTTGGCCATGTTCTCTCTCTCAAGGGTTCTTTGAAGTGTGGTCTGCACACCATGTCCTCTTCGCATCGGTTTAGGGTTTGCTAGTCGTGTTCCCTCTACCTCCAAGTGTTCCCTCATACCTGGTTCCCTCTACCTGGTGTGTTTCAATCATGTCCCCTTTTCAAAGACTTCGACAACGACATTTGGTACTTGTTTTACACTATATTTGCATGTTTGATTCTATCTATTTTTGTCATTTTCTATCTGTTTCTTACATCTGTAACCATAATGATGTTTGGGACATGTTTATCTGTATGTTTGATTCTATCTATTATTATCATTGAGGGTTTTGTTGTTGTTGTTGTTGGTCTCCCTTGATCATTTGATCATTTGAGCACGTTGTACATGCATATGCTTGAATTTGAGAGTCGGACAATATGTGTATATGTCAAGTATCGGGTGTTAACATTATGTTTCATATCCGACATCTCCTTGAATTGTATATTATTTAATTTTGTTTACTATTGTTGTGCATGATTTACTGTTATTTACTATTGTTGTGCATGTGAGGCAAAGAAGAGAGACGGGATTCACATGACAAGGAAGACACCCACAAAGAAGAAAATGGTCACCGAAAATTTCATCACACAATGCAAGGAAAGAAAAAGGACCCCCATCAAAGAAAGTAAGATGACCCCCGCCAAAGGGAGGTCAGGGTTTTCAGCAACTCAGGGCAAAAAGGTTCACACAAACATCCTTCGAGGTTCAAAATTGGGATGGGGTTATTTCCTTCGTGCACGACCTGACACTTATGAAGACGTAGACATGTGGATGAAGCAAACTTGGGGCTCATCACCGCTCGAGTCACGGAGAGGTTTCCACCTCACTTAATTGAAGAAGGATTATATCACTGAACTAAAGTCATGGTATGAACAAGTTTATGATACGAAACATATCCTAAACAATGAGGTAGGATCTGTCTTTGCACGTGCATTTGCATGTGAACTCCATGGTGGCATTGAAGTTGATTGGGAAGATTTTGCTCATCATCGATCATCACATTATAGAGGGTCCTCAAGTACCAACACTACCATGAAGTCTGAGGATACCTCTCATATTGAAATCCCAACTCGGACATCTGTGTTGACTCAACAAATTGCAAAACAGAAAGCCACACTGACAAAAAAACATGAAGAGCGATTGTTGCATTGTATAGCTTCCATGCAGCGTTGCCCATTTTGTGTTAGAGGGTATACCGTTAGATTAGGGTTATCGGTTTTGTAGAAAGTAGC
The DNA here is from genome assembly GCF_043228905.1 of Azolla caroliniana. NCBI lineage: Eukaryota > Viridiplantae > Streptophyta > Polypodiopsida > Salviniales > Salviniaceae > Azolla > Azolla caroliniana. Next base: position 17,645,012 of record NW_028230447.1, read on the forward strand.
GTGCGGAAGCAAGTATGAAGACCGAACAGAAGAGAGGAAACTCAGGTTTAATGGAGAGCTTGAGCTTACACGGTATACGCAGGAGAGACAGAGAGAGAAACACAAAAAACTATATTCAACAATAACACTCAGTCTGTACATAAGACGTGCTCAGTGAGCACTTTTATACAAGTCCTAGAAGGACTGACCGAAGTACTGACAGTACTTCAATGCTCATCAAGAGCTCCTACACTAACTCCCAAATATATTCCTCACGGAATATCTTTCCTAACGACCTCCCGGTTTATGCACTCGGCCTAACCGATCGGTCCCAACCGATCCGGTCCTCGGCTTCTTCAGCCGATCCGGCCGATGTTGAGCTTGTCTCTCAACACTCCCCCTCAAGCTCAACTTGAGGCTCTTCAGGATCTTCACAGCACCGGTTCCTCCTGGCTTCTCGCCTCGCTCGCGCTCCTCGACCTGTTCGACTCCGCGCGCTTCGACCCTTCCAGTCGGCTTGTCTGCTCATGTGGCCCTTATCAGCTCTTCTGCTGTTGCAGTGTTGACGCTTCTTCTGCTGCCTTTTCTTCCGCTTAGGCCTCGATTGATTCAGCGTGTCTGAATCAAACATCCGAACCGACTCAGCTACCTCCGATCGGTCTTCACTCTCGTCCGAGTTGGCTGTCTCCAACTCGTCTTCGGTCTTCTCGCCCTCGATGGCGTCATCCTCCGCATGCGTGGTTGGCTTTGGCTCTCTCCTTCGGTTGCTCCCCGTCTGTCCGCTTCCAGACTTTTCTGTGGGTCCGCCCTCGGCTTCTTCAGCCGATCCGAACTCGAACTCAGTGTCACGATCTCCGCTCCTTTCCTGCTGCCTTGCTTGGTCGTTCGGGACTGTTCTCCCCCTCAAGCTCGGCACATCGAGGTGACGCAACCCGAGCGCACCTGAGAATTGCCGCAACTTGTCCAGACCAAGAGGCTTTGTGAAGATGTCGGCAGTCTGCCGATCTGTCGACACATACTGAAGTTCGACTTCACCAGAAAGGACACGCTCACGGACGAAATGGTAATGCACCTCAATGTGCTTGGTTCGTGCGTGGAAAACGGGTTTCTTCGCGAGCTGGATGCTACTGAGGTTGTCGTAGTAGATCGTCGTTGGATCGGACACCTCCTCTCGCAGGTCCTTAAGTAGCCGCTTCAACCATATGGCTTCGCATGTCGTGACAGCCGTTCCTCGGTACTCGGCTTCGGTGCTCGACAGTGCAACTTTCGGCTGCTTCTTACTGCTCCACGCGATCGTGGCACTCCCGAGGGAGAACGCGTATCCAAACGTGGATCGGCGATTGGCGGCGTTGCCATCCCAATCAACATCGGTGTAGCCGACTAACCGCGTGGCTGCACCGGTCCGATATAGCAGTCCCCGGTCCTTAGTGCCGTTGACATACCGAAGTATGCGTTGCGCACACTGAAGGTGCTCCTCAGCAGGTCGCGCCATGAACTGACTGATCACCCCGACCGGATAACTGAGGTCGGGTCGGGTGATGGTCAAGTATATAAGGCTTCCGACAATTTGTCGGAACCTCGTCGGGTCGCATACCTTTCCCGTATCGGGACGAAGCTTGACGGTTCTGTCCAGAGGAGTCGAGATGGACTTAGAGTCGGCCATCCCAAATTTGAAGAGCATACTCAGCACGTAATGACATTGGCTGATCAATATGCCTTCGGGGGTACGGATCACTTCGATCCCAAGGAAGTAATGAAGGTCTCCCAGATCCTTCATGTCGAACGATGCCGCAAGTTGGAGCTTCACGTGGTCGATTTCACCTAGGTCGGCGCCGGTGATGACCAAGTCATCAACATACAGTAAAATACTAACCGGTCCGAGTCGACCTTTCCGGATGAACAGGGAAGAGTCCGATTTTGACGTGACGAAGCCCAACCGACGCAGTTGTTGCGTGATCTTCGCGTTCCAGGCACGCGAGGCTTGCTTCAGTCCGTAAAGGGACTTCTTCAGTCGGCATATTGCCGAGGAGTTCGTTCCAGAGTGAAATCCAGGGGGTTGTACCATGTACACCTGTTCCTCAAGGTCACCTTGCAGGAACGCATTCTTTACATCCATCTGATGTAGGTGCCACCCCTTGGCCGCGGCTACTGCGAGCAAAACACGAATGGTCGTCATTTTCGCGACCGGCGCAAACGTCTCATCGTAGTCGATGCCGTGTTTCTGCGCATAGCCCTTTGCCACTAGCCGAGCCTTGTACCGATTGACCGAGCCATCGGTGTTGTACTTGACTTTGTACACCCATCTACACCGGATCGGCTTCACACCCTTCGGTGCGTCAACCAGGTCCCAGGTCTCGTTCTCCGCCAATGCGTGCATCTCTTCCTCCATCGCAGCACACCAATTCGCGTCCTTCGCCACTTCTGCGTAGCTCTCCGGCTCACGCACTTCCGCTACACAGGTCATGTACGCATAATGATGTGCCATGTACTCGTTGTATCCGAACCGCACAACTGGGTTCTTCTGGCGGGTAGATCGGCGTAATCTCACATTAGCCGATGTCGAGGCCTTCTCGGTAGACGCGGACTTCACCTTTAAAGACCCGTCACCGGTTCCCTCGGAGTCGGACTTGCGTCGGTCTAACTCATTCCTATCCGTGCCGGAATCCGACACCTTCTTCTTCCCTTTCTCTTTGCGCGTAAGCCGTCTCCTCGGCTTCCTGCGCGGGGAATGCACGGCCGAGTCTCCACTACTCGCCGGCTCTTCATCGGACTGGTCGTACGGACTCAGTCGTCCAATCGGTCCACTTAACCGGAGTGAAATCGGAGTCTCTTCGCGGGTCTCGATTTCGGACTCATTCGGAGGCATTTCGGCCTCGCTAACCTCATCGTCAGAGCTCGGATTGGAGTCGAGGTTCGTAGTCGGGGGCAGGTACCAGGACGCGGACTCGTCAAACACAACGTCGCGGCTGACACGTGCTTGTTTGGTGCGAGGGTTATAGCACTTATAACCCTTCTACTCGTCCGAGTAACCGACCAAGATGCATTTCTCGGCCTTTGCGTCCAGCTTCCTCCTTTTCTCCTTCGGTATATGCACATACGCAATGCTACCGAACACCCTCAAGTGTCACAAGTTCGGCTTCGTTCCGAAATATAGCTCGTGCGCCGACACTTTGTCTCCAATCCGGTTCTGGATGTATACCGCGGTCCTTACCGCCTCGGCCCAATAGAACTTGGGCAAGCTCTTCTCCTCCAGCATTGCCCGTGCCGCTTCCACAACTGGTCGTCGATGAAGGAGACGAAATATCGGCTCCCGCCAAGAGTAACGTTTTGTGCCGGCCCCCACACATCGGAGTGTATAAGGTCGAGTTTGTTCCGTCTCCGGTTTCGCTCGTTGGGGAAGGGAAGTCGGTGTTGCTTCCCGAGCTGGCAGGCTTCACAAATTTGTGCCTTTCGGCCACTAAATTTGGGCAATCCGAACACTACCTATTTCGATTGCAGATCTTGAAGTCGTTGGTGGTTGACGTGGCCTATCCGCTTGTGCCACAAGTCGATGTCCGACTCGGTCTTTTGTCCCTTCACGAACATTGCGGTGCCGCCGTCAGTGGAGTCGAGGATGAACATCCTTCCGTCTCTGCGCCCTTGCGCAATCACACGGCCTTCTTCCTCAATGAAGCACCCGAGGTGTGTAAACCGAACCTCCATCCCTTGGTCGACGATCTGTCCAACCGAGACCAAGTTTTTCGTGATTGTCGGAACGTGCAGCACGTTCATGAGTTTCCCTTTCTGCCCGACATGGCTAAGGGGAACTTCTCCGACATTCGCGATCGGATGTGGAGTGTCGTCTCTAGTTGCGACTACTCCAGGTTGTATCGGTTTTTCAAGGTACAAGAACCACTCCTTATGGCTCGTCATGTGGTTTGACGCGCCGGAGTCTACGTACCACACCTCGTCCGATCTCGGGGTGCTCTGTTTCATTGAGTTTGCTTCGTGTCTCGTCACGAAGACAAACCCTTCTCCAGCTCTCCCAGAGTCTTTGGCGTATTGCGATCGCTGCCGATTTCCCTTGTGGGTATGTCCAGAGCCGTTTCCGGAACCGGTTCTCTCCAAATCAGCGCGCTTCTTCCAGCACTCGCTTTCCCTGTGGCCTTTCTTGCCACAATACCAGCACTCCGCGATGGCCTTCCCTTGCCGGTTCTCATCGCTTCGACTCCCCCTGTTTCCGGAGGGTCCGGAGTTGCTGTCGGCATCACTTTGGTGCCTTCTTCCTTGATCTCGTCGTCCGCCTTCATTGCGCCCCAACTCACCTCGTCCTCCACATCCATGGGGCCTATCTCCCTCCGTGTACAGCATTCTGTTGTTGGCGTGCGTGCTTGTAGACGCACCCGCGTGGTTCTCCTCTACCAGGAGCATCGACTGTAAGTCGAAAAAGGACGGTGTATTCTCCCGGGTACACACAGCAGTTCGGAACGCTCCGAACTTCGACGCCAAACCCCCGAGACAGATCTAGACCATCTCGCTCTCCTCGATGTTCACCTCTATGGAGGCGAGGGAGTCGCAGATATCCTTGATCTTCGAGGTATAGTCCGCCACCGACATGTCGCGTTGTCGTAGGTTGCTCAACTCCTGTCGGAGCTGAAGCTTCCTAGCTGTGGTGCTCGTGGCGAAAATCTTCTTCAGATTTTCCCATGCACCCTTCGGCATCTTTGCATCCCGAACATAGCTCAATAGTTGTTCGCCCACACACGACGCGAAGCAGTACAATACCCTGCTCGCCGATTGCTCCCACGACGGGAAGTCTCTATGTGTCGATTCGGGTGCCGCGTCATTAGCTCCTTCGACATAACTCCAGTAGCCGTGCCCGAGCAGGTACTGGTGCATCTTGTAGGACCAAGACGTGTAGTTGCTTCTGTCAAGCTTCTCTGTTGGAAGCGAGCTCGCCATGCCTCTATCCATTGTTCTTCTCGTTCTTCTTCGTCAAGCTCTGTCGGCTGCAGAGAGGTTCTCAACCCTCGCGCTTTGATACCATGTAGAAAGTAGCGTGCGGAAGCAAGTATGAAGACCGAACAGAAGAGAGGAAACTCAGGTTTAATGGAGAGCTTGAGCTTACACGGTATACACAGGAGAGACAGAGAGAGAAACACAAAAAACTATATTCAACAATAATACTCAGTCTGTACATAAGACGTGCTTAGTGAGCACTTTTATACAAGTCCTAGAAGGACTGACCGAAGTACTGACAGTACTTCAATGCTCATCAAGAGCTCCTACACTAACTCCCAAATATATTCCTCACGGAATATCTTTCCTAACGACCTCCCGGTTTATGCACTCGGCCTAACCGATCGGTCCCAACCGATCCGGTCCTCGGCTTCTTCAGCCGATCCGGCCGATGTTGAGCTTGTCTCTCAACAGGTTTTAACTGGGAGGTTTTCTTCTTCCTCCTCCTTGTTGTGAGGGTTGAGAGTTCGTGTTTGTTTAGGGTTTTTGCTTCTGCTCGGTCTCCTGTGCAAGACCCCGCTCGGCGCGACAAGCCCGTGAGCTCCCCGATCGGCGGCTTGGTAACATATTATTGTTGTAACTTACCTTGGTCTGGCTCCAAGCCAGGGTTGTATTCTTTCCCTTGTAATATACATGCTCATACCTGTTTGTGCATAATGGTGTCTCTGTTGGTGTCGAGTGCATAGTCCCCCTTCCTTTGTTTTGTTGTACATAAGAGTCGGTGCCGCGCGTATGCTCTCCCTCTCCTTTCTCTCTCTCTCGTGTTCGGCCACATCCCGGTAGTGCCCGGTGTCAGTTTTCTTGGCATTCCTTTTCTCCCTCATTCAAGACCCCCGTGGTCCCGCCCCTTTCACACGCACGCGCGTAACAACGCGACAATGCTTCCTCACCATCGACCGTATGATTGCCGCATCGATTTACAACTAGGAAAAGAGCCACCATGGGGACCGATCTACAATTTGTCACCAACCGAGCTAGAAGTCCTTCGAGCCTATATAGAGGAGAATTTGGAAAATGGTTTCATTCGGCATTCGAAATCTCCAGCCAGCGCACCCATTTTCTTTGTCAAGAAAAAGGATGGATCACTTCGTCTCGTTGTAGATTACCATGGCTTGAATAAGGTCACCATCAGAAATAGGTATGCACTTTCCCTTATCTCAAATCTTTTAGAACGGATCAATTGTGCAAGGTTCTTCACGAAGATCGATTTACGGGGGGGAGCATATAACCTCGTATGGATCCGACCAGGAGATGAATGGAAGACCGCGTTTCGCACTAGATATGGGCACTTCGAGTATACAGTCATGCCGTTCGGACTCACTAATGCGCCAGCAGTCTTCTAGCACATGGCAAATGATATATTCCGAGATCTCTTGGATGTTTGTTTGATCATCTATTTGGATGATCTACTGGTTTATTCGAAGACCCAAGAAGAGCATGATTCTCATGTACTGTTAGTACTAAAACGACTTCGAGAATATGGTCTTTATGCAAAGCTGGAAAAATGTAGTTTCGGGTGCAACCAAGTAGAATTTTTGGGCTATGTCATCTCCTCGGAAGGCATCTCCATGGATCCAGCTAAGGTCAAAACAGTGGTAGAGTGGCAAACTCCGCGTTTGTTGCGAGATGTGCAATGCTTTTTAGGCTTTGCCAATTTCTACCGCAAGTTTATACATGATTACTCAAAGCTTGTTCTACCTCTCACACAACTTACTAAGAAGGGACAATCGTTCGTTTGGTCTGAAGAAGCAAACATGGCTTTTCAGAATCTTAAGAAGGCATTTACATCGGCTCTTATTCTAGCCCATGTTGATCCGGAAAAACCATTCATCATGGAAGCGGACGCGTCGGATTTCGCATTGGGTAGTATCCTGTCACAACAAGGTAATGATGAAAAGCTACATCATGTGGCTTTCCACTCACGCAAGTTTGATGCCGCTGAAATAAACTATGAAATTCATAATAAGGAGCTATTACTAATAGTGGACTCTTTTACGCAATGGAGGCATTTTCTAGAGCAATCCTCTCATCAACTCACCGTATTCAGTGATCACAAAAACCTTGCCTAATTTCAGAGTGCTCGTGTGTTCAATCGAAGTCATGCTCGGTGGGCCCAATTCCTCACGTGTTTCGACTTCAAAATTACATATCGTCTGGGGAAGCACCAAGGGAAGGCATATGCATTATCACGGCGTTCGTATCTAGCACCGCGTCCAGGCCAGCCAGCTTTCGATAACCAAAAGCAAGTAATCTTGGCACCGGCACAACTGCAAGCAACACAGGTCTTCGGCATGCCCTTGGATTCCCACGTTATCGATACCATATGTGAGGACTTGAAGGCAGATGCTTTCGCCCAAGCCATTCTAGCACAAATTGATCCCTCTCGAGCATCTTGTTCACAGTCGCAACCACCAGGTACGGACTATCGACAATTTGAATGTCATGATGGTTTACTATTCTTTAAGAAATTCTTGTATGTTCCTAATGGTTCTTGCCGCCTTGGAGTAGTCCAAAACTATCATGACACATATACAACTGGGCATTTTGGTTGTACTAAGACATTAGATTTAGTACAATGATCATTCTGGTGGCCCTGTATGCGACAATTTGTCGAAGATTTTGTTCAGACTTGTGATACATGTTGTAGAGCAAAAATGCCAAGACATCATCCATATGGTTTATTAGAACCATTACCAATTCCAAGCAAGCCGTGGCAATCCATTGCTCTAGATTTCATCACAGATCTTCCAGTCCCTAAGGGATTCAATGCGATTAACAATAGTAGATCGATATACGAAGATGGCTCATTTCCTACCATGTACTAAGGAATCTCCAATGAAGAAACCGCCGAAATTGTCATGCGGGAAGTATGTTGGCATCATGACCTTCCTGATAATATCATCAGCGACCATGGACCCCAGTTCGTCTCGAAATTCTAGAAACACCTTTTTAAAATACTCAAGGTCACTTGTAACCTCTCCTCCGGCTACCACCCGCAAACTGACGGCCAAGTAGAACAAACAAATCAAACATTGGAGCAATATCTTCAGTGCTTTCTAAGCTATCATCAGAATGATTGGGCAGATATTCTCCACTTCGTCGAATTTTCCTATAATAAATCTGTCCACTCATCGACTCAAGTTACGCCATTTTATGCTTATACGGGTTGTCACCCCCGGTGGTGTGTATTTGAAACCCTAGAGTTACCCAAAAATCCTTGCGTAGAAGATTGTTTGGAGCGGTTACGCAAGATACAAGCAGATTTATCTACTCATCTACAGCAAGCTCAACAAACACACAAGGTTTACGCGGATCGTCATCGGCTTCCATCCAGTTTTAACATTGGAGATCGGGTATGGCTACTATGACGACACATCAAGACTACTCGCCCATGCGAGAAGTTGGATTATTGGCGATTAGGTCCTTTCCGTATTATCAAAAAGATTAATGATGTTGCTTTTCGTCTCGATCTACCCCTGCAACTTCATATACATCTGGTGTTTCATAGTTCTCTCCTCAAACCCTATCAAGACAGCACCATCCCAGGACGTATTCCACAACCTCCACCCCCGATCGAACTTGAAGATGGACTTGAGTATGAGGTTGCCGCCATCCTCGATTCCAAGATTGTTCGCAACAAGCTCTACTATTTAGTCGATTGGCTAGGATATAGTCCGAGCGAGCATACTTGGGAACCAATAGAGAATGTGACCAATGCTTGTGCTCTTCTTGAAGACTTCCATCGTCAATATCCAGATAAACCGGGTCCTCATTCCAAAACAACTCGTGACACTCGTCGTTTTAAAAGGGGGATAGTGTCAAGATATGGCAAGACTCGAACCCATGACCTTATGTTACATGGGTCGAGCTCTTGACCATTACACTATCTATTATAACACATAAAAATATTATTTTTATTTAAGTTTTACTATAGAAAATTAATGTATATTCCAGATTTCTCTGGAACATTCTAGAAGCTTCAGGACTACTCTTGAGAACACTATAAAAGGAGGCACAAGGCATTATTTCGAACCAAATCGGTTCAACGCCAATCTTAAGCCTCCTAGCCTTCCTTGTATATTCTTCTCACATAATATATCGCTGTCATCATCATTTTCTCTCTCTCTCTCTCTCCTTCTCTCGGGTGTTCTACACCCTCTATTCCTCTTAGTACTAATATTCCTCTCTTAGTACTAATTTCTTCTTGGTCTCAGTACTATTCCTGACATTGTTGGGCCTTACTTCAGGTGGTGACCTGCTGGACATCAACCGTAATCATGTTTACGGCCGTTGCTTTACCTCGATTGTTGGTCACACATTGAGTGGCATAGTGACCTAGTTGATTACAGTTGAAGCATGTTATTGTGGCCGAGTTGTTGGGCTCTCCTTGCTCGAATTGAGGTTGTACTGGTGTTGTGGTTGATCTTCTCGAGCCGGCGGGAAATAGGACTACGGAGGGTTTTCACGAGGCTCGGATTGGGGAGGCCGCCGATTATTCGGTGCGCAGAGGGTCTCGGCGACGATTGTCGAAGGGTCATCAATTATTCCCTGAAGGTCGGAAGCAACGATTATGATGTGGGGGTCGTCGATCGTGCCATGGATATTGTGGTTCGTAATAGTCTTCTCGGTTGTAGTCATCTCGGTAATAGTGGTCCTCCGGATAATAGCGCTCGTCACAATAACGCAAACAATCATCCGCGTGTTGTGGCCGATTATGATAGCCCAGTGGCTCCGGTCGGTAGTGGTGATCCCAGTGATAGCGATTCGGTTCAGGGTGGTAGCCATCATTGCGGTGAAGCCGATCATCCTCCCATGGCCGTTCACCATCTCTATTCCGTGGTGGTGATCACTCTTCCTGTTGTGAACGATCGGGGCGTCGCTCAATTTGATGTACCGGAGCCGAGTTAGTGCAGTTGAGCATGTTGTACTTGCATTGCTCAACCATATGTACTCTAGAATGGTAGATAGGACAGTGTAGCCGTAGAGGGCAATTGATAGCCGAGTGACCGGACTTGGCACAAGCCGTGCATTGCAATGCTTGCCAAAATTGGGTTTCCTCGGTTGTTGGCAAGGCGGTTTGGAGCGTGCCCATGGAGAAAGAATTGTTATGATGAGCCCTATCTAAAGCGAGAACATGAGCGACTACTTGCTCGATAGTTTGTTGTTAAAAGTCCATAAGAGCCAATGTCGTGCGCAACTGCTCCCGGAGTCCGGCAAGGAACATATCTTTTAGATGATTTGCTGACACGTCCTGTGCCAGTTTCCGGTAAAGGTCTTGAAATCAAAGGGTGAACTGAGAAACCGTTTCATTAGGGTCCTAGGCAATGGTATAGAACCGGCGGACCAGTTTGCACTTAGGGATCTCCTAGTGGAATAACTCCAGAAACCGGGAGCGGACATCTTGGAATGTGATGAACTCCCCAGGATCGTTTCGAGAATACCATCGTGCATCCGGGCCGTCTAGAGAAAGGGTGAATTCCGCGATTTTGGAGGCAGCGACCTCCACAGCGGTGAGGCACTGCGTAGAATGGTTGGCTTGCCATTGGAGAGAAAGGAGCGGATGTGGGATTCTGCATCGGGACCGTCCATGTAACGTGTATAGGGGTACGACATTGTGTCGAAATTTGGGTCTTTCAGTAGAGCCGAGAAGGGGTTAAACTCGGATTGTTGAGTGACTTCTGGAGAACTCGGAGGAGTGGTGAGATCGGGCCCGATATGTGATTGTTTATCAAGGATGACTTGCAAGGAGTGCGATTCCGGGGGTTCTAGTGATGCGTGTTGTGTGCGATTCCGAGTATCCTTGGCTGGCTCAGTGCAGCGGGATGGGAGCCGCGAGCGAGTAAGACGGTCGGGCGTCGTAATGGTTGTTGGGGGTATCCACCGCCATTGTTCGATGTGATGCACAATGTGAACCGGGCGTGCCAAATTGTGTTGTCTCCTTTCTTCTCAAAAACAACACCTTCGATTACTCCTATGGTAATCGGGTCAGGGAACTGTGGTACGAGGTGGAAACACGATGAGAAATTTTGCTCGACAATTCCAAAGAAAACAGTCAGCATCAAACAACCGTGAAATAAAATCCTAGTACATGATATTACGATTTAGAGATGCAAATTATACTGAAACAATTATGACCCACAACTTATATGTATTACGTAGTTCAAAACGGTATTACACGGCTCATAGCCGAAGTTACAATCAGAAGATACAGTCAGTACTCTACGTATCTTAGTACTATTTCGCTAAGCTAATCAGGTGGTTTCTTCTCTTCCCTTTCTTTTGTTTATGATCCACGCTTTATAGTTTTCATTTACCACTAGGCGTGCTTCAGTCTTTCCTTGTTTTCGGTTGTCTATCTCTCGGTTGCACATATTTCGTTCCTTCCTCCTTTATGGCTATCTTTGCCTACTTTACCTACTCGTATCTGGATTCCTTTCACACGGTAATTACTATTCTGTCCCACGGATAACAGACAAACTTTTAGCTAAGTTTGGTGATGACAATCACCATATTCTCAAATACATGAACTCAACTATTTATCAAGACATGTAGGAAATATCAATCAAGTCAAACAATATACTATCAAGGTCCAATTAAATTAATATTAAAACAAATAAGAACTAGAGTTAAATTTAAATAGGTTAAAAGTTGTATATACAAAACAAAATACATTGTCAATGCTTCTTTGCATATGTGACAAGCAAGCACAACAATGTTAATGTCCCAGAAACATGGGTGGACCAAGCAAGCTCTTCACGTAGATAGAATATTTTGTACATCATAGGCATTTGCACCCCATGCATGCAATAAAGATGAAGGACAACAATGGGTTTGAGAGATAAAGATGGACTAACATTACATGTGAAAGAATTGAGGCATTCGAGGTCCCCAATATGAAAGCCTAGATAAATTAAAAATGCATGAGCATGATGGTGCAATGGTAAAGTTTTCGCTTTGTGATGTTGAGCTTACTTGTCATGTTGTGAGCTTTTTATAACTTTAGTTTGAGATCGCACACTATCACATTTTGTTCTCGAACAATCACTTTATGAGATTGACATTTTCCACATAGCAATACGAGTGAAAAAGTTGCATGTAGTATGACTAGATTTGTCTTTCTAAATAGACAAATTATTTCTTGCAGATTCCCAAGTTATGAAATCTAGGCTGATTAGAGGGAGTTGGAAAGTAGAGAAATTAATCAAATGTTTGAACAATAAAGATTATTAAAATGAGATTTATTTAATGTTAAGTTTGTGGGACAAGTGTAATCCTTCCCGATAAGCATAATAAGTATAATAGTGTAACGGGACAAAAACTTCAACCATAAGCATCATTCTTATCGATTTGGACAATTGGAATATCCCAAAATCCTTGAGGAAAATAGAATGATTATACACAAATTTGAAAGGGATGTGGACGAAGGGACGGTGGAAGATGGTTCGGGCAACAAAATTATGTGTTTGTTCAACAATAAACAAATCCCAAAGTCATTAAATTAAAAAATGATCAAAAGCCTAATAATTGATCAATTGAAGTGTGATAGAGAAGTTACGGACATGTTCTAGAACTAAAAATTGTGAATAATGTTACCAAACCGTCAAGGGAGTCAAAATTCTTGATAGTTCACATACCTTCGTAATAATGAAATAGAGTTGCCTTCCAAATTAGGACTATGAAAAGGTTGAATAGTTAGTTGGGAGGACTTGTAATAAGGTTATTAAGTTGCAAATAGCACGACATCTTGACGCAAGATGAAATGGCTCAAGTTGTGTGGGTTAGATCAACTTCGTTCCTTCGTTGATTTCTATGCTTGGTGTATATCTCATTGAAACAAAACCCACCTACCTATAGTGAACAATACATTGCTTCATCAACAGATTCCTATTCTACGCTTTCAAAAAATCGGTGTCAAGTTATAGGGAGATTAAAATGTCTAACATTGTGTAGTAAATGTAGTTTGAGACCATGCCTACTATCAATTTGCTCTTAAAAACTAGCATTACAATCATGAAATCAAAATATCTTCGACGATGCAAACAACAAAAAGGACAACATTTCTTTTGGTAGGCATAACAAAATGAGAATTTACCAACTTTAAAAACTAAATATATAAGGAGAGAATATAAGACCAATAGAGAAGCATAAAGAGCATGACCATCCAAACATTACTCCAGGTAAATAGAACAAAAAAAGGTTATAGTTGGTGAATTTCATTGGTGATGAAGGCTTAGTATCAATACCATGTTCTTTCAATGAATGGTTGGTAAGAGAGACAAGAGAAAGCAAGACAAAGTATTAAATGACAAACACCGGTACGTAGTGGACAAATTCTAAACTAAGCAATAAACAATATGAATATTAGCTTTTTTGCTTTTGCTTTTTCTTGTGAAGATCAAAATACCTCTAAATTATGAGAGAGAGTGATCGAATATCGCTAATTAGTTATTAAATATTAGGGTCACTTAATGCTTGAAAGGCATCGCTGCCCGCATAATAGCAGAACATGATGTCCATTACATGGAAATTCAAACAAGAGCAAACGCCATTTCATGGATATAGGTTCCTATTTGTTAAGATTGAAAAATAACGAGAGATCTATATGGCTTCCAATTTGGCCATCGCAAATGGTAAATTAGTAGATTGACTTGGATAGTAGCAACCAACATTTAGAAAATATCTAGAAATACTTTCAAATAGGCATGGTGATATCACATCTACCCCTTGTAAATTGTAATTTCAATAACATCCATGGTGAAGAGTAAGAGGATAAATAATAAGGTTCCCACATTGTGGAACATTGTAATTGCACAAAAGATATGACAACATTGATATATGTCCTCTTTACGTTTTTAGGTGTGCATTTGAGAGAACTATTTTTTTATCATTTCCGTAAAAGCAATCTTTTGTTATGGTTGTTTCCGATACAAGTTAATGTTGAGCATTTTTGTGTTGTACACATACGAGTACTGAAAAAGACTTGGCATTCAAGTGGATTATATGTGTCCAAAGCCCCTAGTGGATGAACATGGTTGCATGTCGGTTGTAGAAAGGAATCGAACAAGCCTAAGCATGAGAGGCTAAGAATGAGAATAGAAATCTATGATTTTTCTATCTTGCATAGTCTACTTCATACATAATGGAGTGAGTGATATTCGTGAACGAGCGCCCAAAGGATACGATGCATATGGGAGCATCTTTTGAGTTTGGTAGGTTTGTTAGTGGGCTCCCGGTTCAAAAGAGGATGTCATGGATACTATAGAAGCATGGGCATGAGAGAGAGATATTGTGAGATGTGATAAGGTTAAGGTGGGACATATGAATATATAAATTGCAAGAGGGGAGAATTATGTGAGCCACTAAAGATTGCCATTGCTACAAAGATCTTTTTGTTTGATTTCTGCGGCTAGAGGAAATTGTCGTGACGAAAAGATTCTGAACGGGGAGAATATTTGTTCTAGCCACAAGTTCTGAATATTCTTTGCAAAAACATTGGCATTATCTAGTTATGATCATTTCTAGATTGTTAATTAGGAAAGCTCATAATAAACAACACATTCTATCATATCCGACTTGGAAATGTGAATTTATGTGATGTTCTTGTTCGGGGGTAACACATGCATTACATTATGAGTCCCCTATTCTGCGTGCTTGATTTATGTAAAAAGGGAACCATTCGCTAAATGATAGACACCCAAGGGGCCATATAATTCAAGGCTCTACACAATGTTTGTTATATTTCCGTACATGCATTATTGTTCGTTGCTTTCCCATTTGTACATTCAATCAATGTGTGTAGTATTGGAAACCGTAAAATTCTAACACTTTTAACGGTGTCATCATTCAAGCTATGATTTTTTACTTTGTAAACCATAGATCATCACTTGGCGTGTCAATCCAATATTTCCAAGTTGGAAACAAGTGTTTTAATGGAGTGGGTCTCTCTCAATGTGACATCCTAATTCAGCATTGGACTAACATGAGCATGGTCTTGTAAATTCGAAGATCATAACCACATATGCAAGGTGCAAGATTTATGTATAATGCTAAAATGTAGTGTATGACTATTGTGGACAAAGTAGCATATATGCATGTTGTAGGTTGTAGCCACTAGGACACCTAATCTTCCGTCACGATATTCCTACTATTATGGTGATCTTCATTTGTGCCCTCATGATTTTGTCGATGCTTAAAATTTTCAACTCTTTGTTGCAACATATATTTGAGCTTAAATATATAAACATAAATAAAACAACCAAACATAAAGAAAAAAAGCTTACACGACTAAGCTCAACCAACAAAATTTCCCCACTAGATAGGGGCTGTTGGCTAGGGCCATGAGCTTCTAGGAGGTTCAATGGTCAATACAACACCTTTCTTGCATCAAGTTACCCATTGATCTCCACAATTTACAGCTCATGGGCCATCAGTTTCAAAAGTTCATTTGGTTACGTTTCTTACCAAGAGGGAGGGATCGTGGGGGCCATCTTCCCACTATTTACCGTGGAAGGTCGAGTACAGAGGGGCTCTACGAATGCACTTTGGCTACATAGTAGAAAGTCATGGGATGGTCAGGATTACGGTCCATATTACATGTACATATGAGTTATATTAAGACATTTGCGGTGGACATGATCACCCAAAACGTATGTGGTGTCTCTCACATAAAGGGTGGGGGCATTGACAGATCTGTATATATATATTATGCACGTTCGAGTGTGTCAAACATTATGGATGATGCATCATGAGGCATTAGGCATTGATTGATAGTGGGGTGGGCTACCAGGAATGCAAGTTGGGCGAGTCAAGATCACGTTTGGAGGGGGGGGGTGTGTGCGTGTGTGCACATGCATCGTGGGAAATAAAGGGAGAGAGATATTTATTCTATTCATTGGCTAATGTTTTAAGGGTTAAGGTTGTGTGCGTAGGTGTGGGAGGGGGCCCCCCAAGAAATGGGAAGATATAGCTCAGGTTCGGTCCCATGCCTCAGGTACGGGAATGAGGTAGGGAGGTGGAGCAAGCCTCCACGTAGGCATGGGAGGTGGAGACACTCTGAGGCTGCCACGTAGGTTCGGGGAAGATATTTCTCCTCCCCGAGGCTCCACGTCGGCTCGGGAGAGATATTTGTGCGTGGAGGAATTCTGTGTTATTAAGGATTCTTCTCTTTCTTTCTTTCTTTTAAATCCGCCCCCCCCCCCCCGCTGACGTGGAAGCTCACATCATCCACGTCAGCGTATTAATTTAAAAAAAACACTGAGCAGTTATTTACTGTTTTTTTGTTGTTGTTTTTTTGCTCTCTAGTCTTCGATTCTCTTTTTAATTCTTGTTCGATTTTCTGGTTTTTCTAATTTATTTAGTTAATAAATAACTAATAATGATTCATTATATTTTAATCTTTGAAATTGTCTCTAAAAATCTTGAATTTTATAATTTAATTTTTAAACTATGGCATGAGGGTTTTTGTTTTTTAAACACTCTTTTAATTTTTAAATTTCTGTTAATATTATTTCTTATTTACTTTTCTGGGTTTTATGTTTTTATTTCTGAAAAGGAAAATTTTTAATACCCGTAAAAGGAAAGACGTGTTTGTTTTCTTACTAAAATAGGGAAGCGAAAAGAAAGGAAAGAAGATCGTCGACCGAACACGTGGCAGCGCGCAGCATCAGTAATTTTAAATTAATTACTTATTTATTCCCTCGATTAACTTATTTGATTAATTATTTATTTGCCCCATTTTATTTTTTATTTTTTATAAATAAAAGAATTTCTAGCGGAATATAAAGAGCGACGCCCGGCGATGGCGGAAACACAGTCAGACCAAGAACCAGACTCTAGGGTTAGGGTTAGGGTTAGGGTTAGGATTTAGAAGGGACACAGTCAGACCAAGAACCAGACTCTAGGGTTAGGGTTAGGGTTAGGGTTAGGGTTAGGATTTAGAAGAGACACAGTCAGACCACAGAAAGAAACGAAACGAACGATCGAAGAAAAGAACAGACAAGCGTTACTCACTCTCTTCTTTCTTCTTCTTCTTCTTCTTCTTCTTTGCAACGCCTGTTTTTCGTTGGAACGAAGAAGGAAAGAACAGGGAGGTGTTACTGCTTGCTTGCTTCTTCTCCTCCTCCTCCTCAACGCCTGTTTCTTCTTTTTCCTCATCTTTCCTTGTTTTACCTCTCTCTGTGCCAAGATCGACGACATTTCCGGTCAGAATCGAGGGGAAGAGTGTAGACGGATATATTGTTCAGTAGCAGAAGCCATATTCTGGACCTCTGTATTTGCGGATGCTCTCTTGATCTGCTCGAAAATTCTTCTGAATCTGTGTGCCAAGATAAGGAGGTTCGTTGATCTGAACGCCATTGATCCTTCTTTTGGAACCTTTCTTGGTCTGTCAGGTAGCACTAAATCTTGAAGAAAATTACCATAAATTCTACAATCTAGATATCCATCGCCTACAAGAAATTATCTAGTTTTAAAACCTCCTTGATCATGGCTCTCTGCAATATCCCCCATGCTTCTTCGAACCTCCTTAGCCTGCAGGCTGATACTGCAACATCCAGCGCAAGATTCTCTTCGATTTATAACTATTCTTCTTCAGCCGCCTATCCATCTAATTACTTCTCTGTGTCTTCTACTTCCTCATCAACTCCTCTTTCACATTCTTCTTCCTCTTATACGTCTTCTTCTCCCTGTAGTCCCACAGTAACTACTTGTCAATATGTTTCCAAATCAAGCTCTACCACTACGACTACTAAGACCTCTGTGCACAAGCTTGCGCCTCTTGTCTCTCCTCCTTCCAGTAGTGTTAATCATCAACATCATCATGGAGGAGGAGATTGGAATTCTCGGATGCTATTCAACCGAGGTGGAAGTACGCATTCGGTGAAAGACGTGGACAAGGACACCTTCTGGCCCACTGTGGAGGCTGCAGGAGACAAACTAGTGGTCCTCGACTTATACACTCGTTGGTAAGTGTTAAGAAACTCTGGATTTGTTGTGGAGGATCTGCTTTGTGCATGCAATGGTTGTCTGGAATGAAACACTTTTCTGCTACAGAAGTCACCTGATGTATGACTTGATGATGCTTGGAAATTCGTTATGGAAGCAGCTTATATGATAGCCTCAACTAGTCTCTTCATTCATACTGGTTTAGCTTAGTTATTTATAAGTATATGAAGCTGGGAATCAATCATTTCATATAAAATTTCTGAGAATTAATTTAAAAAAAGTCTTTGTTGATTGATCCAAGCGATCTTCAGGTAATCCAGATCCTTCATTTGAGTAGGAATGTAATGCTGAACCAAGCGGACTTTAAATTGTTGAATCCATCAGGATATTTCGCTACTATGTTTTCAGGATCTAGCTAGTTATAGGAATCTTGGCGATGTTTCAGATCTTGGAACATACTAGTTCATTATAATTGGAGCTTTTAATTTATACATTGATTGAGCACTTGTGTTTCTAAATCGTGAATGATGCTTGAGTTTCTTAGCGAATTTGATATGAGCCCCTGCCTTATGATGTCTGTCTGCCCTCTGCTCTACGCGTCTGACTTTAAATTAATTTAATAATGGCAGGTGTGGACCGTGTAGATTGATCTATCCAAAGTTTGTGAAGCTTTCTGACCAGTATGATGATGTGGTATTCTTGAAACTGGACTGCAGCAATGACAACAAGGTAACTATTCGATCTCCCTGATACCTAGGCCTTATATAGATCTAATGGTTGCATATAGTTCTCAAGCTTTTTCTAGATCCACAAATCCTAATAATCTGTTTAGCTTTGGAACTGATCCTGTGCTTGATATTTGTTGCTATGCAGTATCTTTTCAGCAAAATGGGTGTGGGCATCCTCCCCACTTTCAAGATATTCAGGAACAATAGCCTGGTCTCGGAAGTGAAGGGTGCAAAGTATGAGGAGCTAGTTCGAAAGATCGAGAAGGCAAGACTCTCGGGCCCTACTGTGTCAATGACAGCAGCTAATAACGAGGAAGTGGATGTGGATGTTAACACTAAGGATCTGAATCTTGTAACCTTACCATGTTGATTATTAAATCATCAAAAGAAAGACTGATTATAAACGTTTTTTGATGACAAATCTGTCATTTCTTCTCTTTTTCCTTTTCCCCCAGCTTATTATCCTAGTAGTAGTAAAGCTATTAGGTCACCAATCCACATGAGGTTATGCGATCGAATCCTTGCCCCCACACATGTTATTACTCTTATACATATATCTAATCACTTGTCTTAAATTATATGTTGCATGGGTGTGTGTATCCATATACTTCCAACAATCAGATCTAAGTTTGAACTCAAATCTGTGAATGGATACTCTTTCTTTCGCTAGAATTATGTGGTTCTCAAGCTTTTCTGAAACCCTAGAAGTGAGGTCAACATGGTTTGTACTCCCTATTCCCACATGTTGCTTCTTTTTAAAGTACATGTCCTCCACAATGATTGATTGGTCTAGCTTAAGAAGACGAGGAAATCAGCTTGCAAAGTATAGCAAATCCTTCCTGATTTTGAATCAGCTTGCAAAGTAGAGCAAGTCCTTTCTGATTTCGAATCAGGTATAATAATAACAGTAACAATTTATGGTGGTTGGAGGAAATTATTCCTATTGTTCTGGGATGAAATGGCTCTTTATTGTTTTGTCATGTGAATAGTATCTTCGATTCAATAGGGAGGGCATCAGATTCAACAGAATTTTAGTAGTTTCGGCTCAATTAGGGGAAAGTCATTTAGGTTCTGCCGGATTGGATTGTTTCAATTGGGTTGGATTGCATCAATTACATTCAACCTCCCTGTGCTATTGAATCGGACTAATTGGTGATTAGTTGTGGTTGGAAATTTCAATTGGGTTGGATTGCATCAATTGCATTTAACCTCCCTCTGCTATTGAATCGGACTAATTGGTGAATAGTTTTGTGGTTGGAAATGATCTCAAAATGGTATTTGAGGATAGACCCACTTTTTTTCTCATAAAAAAGATCATATAGTATCAGAATATATAGCTTCATTTATTCTCATTGAGACAGTGCACTCAATCAAATATGACCTGGGAGGGAGTGAGTGTTAAAAAACATTTTCATGTAGTGTATAATGCTTGTATGTGTGTATATATAGAGGGAGTGTTTCAAGAGCCCTCGAAGAGAAGATGTAATAAAAAGGGGATTGATTGAGGGCTCATTTTGGGGTTCGAGGACAAATTCCATGCGCCCTATCCGGCAATGCCTATTTTCTCCAATGGACACGATTTTGGGCACTTTGGACCATTTGGACAGCCCGCAATAATAAGGTCTTTGATCGAAACCAACTGCATGAAGTTAGCTTCTTTAAGCAATCCCTCGGGCAATCTCTATTTGATTGTCTGCAACTTAGAGACATCACACTCCAAATTTACAACCTTTGCTTTGAGTGCTTTTAAGCTTTTTAGTGTCTAATCGACACTTCTATTTTTTCTTTATTCTTTGTGGTTTTCACCTCACTTTGAGGTTTCCCACTTTGTGTTACAAAAAAAAAGATTTTAGAGGGTTTAGGGAGAGCTTGAGGGCTTCTTCTTCTTCTTCATTTCACAACTTCAGAGATTTTAGAGGGTTTAGGGAGGGCTTGTGGGCTGCTTTTTCTTATTCATTTCACAATTTTGGGGATTCTAGAGGGTTTAGGGAGAGCTTGTGGGCTTCTTCTTCTTCTTCTTACTACTTGGGTTGCTTTAGGGTTGTTGATGATGGAAGAGATGAATGAAAGAGTTGGAGACGTTGTCGTGAAGTAGGAAGGCTTCTTGGCATCACCCGCCTTTTTTGTGTATCAAATCGACTTTACCCACCTTTGTGTGAATATTGGATGGCTTTATCATTATATAATGGGATGGAATGAGCGAGCGAGTGTGTGGATGAGTCACATGAAGATCTTCCATAATAGAATACATGGGAAAAAAATGCATACAATGATAATAAAGCTCTCAACTACATAGTTATGTGACATTGTGATTCGTGATGACCCCCCTTTACATAGTTATGTGACATCGTGATTTGTGATGACCCCCGCTTGAAAATATCTTTGAAACTTTTACTTAATGTTTACATATGGCAAGCAAACATGTGGTTTTTTGCTTCGTCGCTTTTCTGTCCTAGAAGTGCGAGTTTTGATTGTCTCTTTTTGGATCGAGAAATCGAGGCATCCTCCTTATCGGAGAAAAAGAGGTGGGGATGAACGAACTTGTGTCCACATAAAAAGGCATCAGTGCACTCAATCAATGATTGTGCACCCAACACTCATATTATTATAGAGAGAAAGACTTGACCAATCTACATTCTGCGCAAAACAATGTGTATCTACTTCCGAGCATTTCTTTCATTCACCTTTTTGTGATATTTATGATGGACTCATTGGCAAAATGAAATCAGAGCATGTACTTAATATAACGTAATTGCGAACTCGAGTGAGTAAAACTTGTAATTCGTGGTAAGATAAAACTGCTCTTACAATAACCACATTTGGTCAAAACCTTTTTATGAAAAGAAAATACTTTTTGGGTGGAGTGAAACCTTGTCGTAGTTTGAAAGTCCATGAAACATTAATTACATGAATCTAAATTGAAGGTCCATTCCAATATTTTATGTTGAGCTTGAATTGTATCCAATGAGGTTTGTCACATGATGCGAAAAATGCGGAATCTTGGAAATTTGCTCCAACCTTGTACACTGGACAACTAAGGTGTGCTTTTCCGAATTCCAAAGTGAAATCTTAATGGTATAGTCTATAGAACAAGGGCACTCAATTAATTGGTAAGGTGGTTCAACAAAGACCATGAGAGAGTTGTTTCTAACAATGCTCCCATTTTTGCAAGTCACACAAGACATAAATAAGCACAAGTTAAAAACATGTGTGATTCTTTCACGAAAGAATTTCTTGGGTCAGCAACCCTAGTTACTCATTGCTTGTTGAGGATTAGTAGTATTCAACTATTTTGTGCATTTTCCATGAAATTTTACCTTCGAAATCCATTGTATTTCTCATTGTCTTCCACTTTGTCAATGTTACTGTACAAATTTTCAAAAATTTCATTGTTTTCCAAATCCATTGTATTTATATGACCTTCCAAATGTTTCGCATTTCTTAATTATCTTCTGTATTGACAATTTTCACCTAGTCTTACCTGAGCCCAAATATGCTTATAATCTTGAAAGCTTCCAAGTTACCCATATTGAAAGCTTTACACTTAAAACTAGTTAAAAATGTACATGCAAATCAAAATAGTACGTGGCCTTAAAAATGTATATACAAATCCAAATAGTACGTTGTCTTCTCATATGTCAAATGTGGGTCCCTACATTTAGATGTGTTTTGAAGGTTTAATAAGTGAACGTGGATGACTTGAATAGGATTCAATCATTATGATTCAATCAAGTAGGCACAAGTATAGCCTTATGTCCAATCAACAAAAAACTTGCAAACACTTGCAAGCTCGACATAAGAGTGGTGAATGAGGATTCAACAAGTGAATCTAATTGTTCTTTTAGAAAGTGTAAGGGAAAATGAGTAAATATTGGATTACATCACCATGGAAAAAGATGTATTGTCAAATATTTATATTAAGTGGTATGGCCCAAATAATCCCAACATTGTGTGTGAAAATGTTGGTAAGGGTATTTGTTCTCTCTCTCCATAGAAGCACCTCATATATTGAAACAACATGACAAATACAACTAACCCAACCCATATGAGACATAATGTGGGTATCAATCACCAACTTACATGGTCATATGCCTTGAAGTTCTCAATATCACGTTATGTGGTCAACATTTCTTGCTTCAATAATTAATTCCTTAGCGTGGATACACAGACGTTATACATCCCACCCATCAATGGGATTGGCCTCCTCTGTCCAAGAGAGACAATTTGATAGAAACTTAATGACACCAAGTTTCAATAGCTAAATTCTAGACTTCTTAAGGAGACCAAATTTCTATGCCCAACAACAAAGGCCTTTAACTTTGTAATTCCATACCAATATGGTCTTTTACCACCTTCCTTTATTTATATCTTCTTCCAAAGTTATAATGTTCACTATCTCATCTCATCATTAATCAAGCACTCCTAAGCCAAAAGTTTCGTGAAATGTTTAATATACTTATCCATAATATATGGGGATTTGTACTCAAATTACCATTTTGTTTTCAAGAAAACATATTCTTCCATTAATTTTAAAAAGCATATCAGCTACAAAATACAAAATAGATGGAAAGGAAGTGACTATCCTTCCCTAGCCCGTCTTGTGTAAGACAATGGCTAACCATGAATCCTTCGTTTGATAGACTTGATTGAGCACTTCCTCCAAAGCTAAGACATACCATGAATTTGCATATGCTCAAAGCAAATCAATCTTCCTCATCATGTTTGTATTCCACATATCCAAATACCACATTTGGGTCATCTAATCCTTGAACAACTACATGCATCCAATATACCACCACATTTACCATGACCAAGCATCCTCTATTTTCCACATTCAACATAAAACTCAAGGAAAGCATTATGGTATAGAGGTCATTTTGTATGCCTCGATCTATGATTTTAGCATGTATGAGCATGCCTTCATGTACAACCATGTGATTGGCACCCACCTTAAGGGATCTCAACCCATCGAATAGTTTATATGCATTCAATAAACTTCCACATCTTCCACATGTTGCATGCATATCAGTAGTGCTTCCAATGAGCATATCCACATCGATACCTAACTGAGTGATGGCAACATGGAGTTCTTTTCCTTCTTTTAAATCAAATGTGTTTGAACATGAAAACCACATCTTGAATACAAGATTTGAAGAACAATGACTCCATCCATCTCATAAGAAGAAATGGAATTCTGCATACTTATCAATTAGCATATTAGTGATTACAAGATCATGTTCCGAACCCTGTTTTCAAATACAAATGTGCACTTCTTATCCATTTTCTATTGCTCAAAAACTTCCACATGTTTTCAAGACACAAACAATGCGATGACATTCAGAGATATACCTTCCGAATGCATACATAACTGCCATATAAAAGCATCCTCCTCCCCCACCTGTTTTCAATCTATCTTGAAATCAGTGTAGTCTTTAGTGTCTCCGCAAGAAAGGCACATTTCATATACATATTCAACAAGACAATTCCAATCACATTATTTTCAAGTAATCCTTTCTTTTTTATCACCACATCCATTCCTTGGCCTTTTCTAACAACACGTGCATGTTCACCTCTTTTCAAGATACAAATCAGAGCTAAAGTATTGAGAAAGATACCCTAATCTTGCATAAACTGAACATAATTCTATGCTTCTTTATTTTTAAGAATTAGGCAATTAACTACGGGTTAATTAGTACCTAATTATGTGATTAAGCAGCAGAAGATTATGTGATGTGTGTGTATGTATGTGAGAGTGTGAGAGGAAGAACACTTATGAACGACGAGACAAGATAAGGGATGATTAACTATATTAAAAAGCATCATCAAATACAAAAATACCCACAACGAGGTATATATATATCTCATGTGCAAAGGTGCACATGTGTGAGTAGAATATAGGTACAAATGTGTAAGTCTTATATTAAATGAACATGGGAGTGGAGGATCTACAATGTATCCCACTCAAGTACAAAATCCTATTTAAGGCTTTAAGGTCAACACACTAACTAGATTTTATCTAGGTAACTACTAAGTTACGTGTGTTGACTAAATGAATAAACTAATTTAAGCTTGATATCTCAACATTTATCTTGGTCATTCTCTACATATCCTATAATGAGTGAGGTCCAAAGTACCACATTTGAAAGCCATGTGTAAAAATATTATCATTTTCAGCTTTTAATGAGCTCATCCATTCCGACGAAACAGAAAAATTTGTTCCCTTTCTATATATCTCCCATGTTGCCACATGCTTTCAACAAACTAGAAAATAAGTCTCAAAGGTCTTTCTTCTTGGCCCAAGCCTTGAGATTGCACAGAATCTCCGTTATTTCTTTCTTTTCAATTGCTCATAGACTATCATTGACTGACATAACTCCCAAGACAATACCAAGAACAATTATACATAGCCACATGCCTCATATCAGTGGAGGAATTACCCAAAGAGGTGGCTGATACTTCCAATGTATACAACAATTAACCATGTAAAATACATTCATCCTTTCCCATCTCTTCTTAAAAACCTCTTTCTTTTGAAAGACTACATCTGGATCACCCTTGATAGCGTCATATTCTCCTTTTAGTGTATGCACCAAGGTCAACAAAATCTCCTTCACTACATCCACAATATTTTATTGAATTTGCTGAAATATCCTTTGACATCTACTAGCCCACAAAACCCATAATGTTATGGAACTAATAGTCTCCCAAACCACCCCATTCTGTACTGAATTAATAGGCATACACGACGACACTTCCTCAACATATCGACCTCTTGTATGTAATGCAAAGATAACCTTTTCTTGTTCAAGTTTTCCACATAAAAGATGTTGTGTCTCTGTACTTGTCTTTTTTGCCTTCTCATTTTCTACCTGTGTATTGTCTGCCTTGATTCTTTGCACCTGTAAAGAATCAAGAGTGATTCTGTGTAGCGGAAGGACTGTGTGTGTGAGTGTGTGTGCACAATAGAGAATGAGAGAGAGAGAGAGAGAGAGAGCTCTAATCAAGAAACTGTATATTATATCCAACAGTAACTAAGTTACAAAAGGTTGGTTTAAATACCAACTAGTCTAGGGCAAATGCCCTTTTTACTAATTACAAAAATGTCCTAGTAAGTTGTCCACCGACTAGTGTGAACACTATTCCTATGGGAAGTTGAGTTCGATTCTCAACATGCCCCTTCGAACACAACTTTCGGATGTCAAAAGGTTGTTTTGGTTCGGTTTTCAAAATACTTCGATTTGGTTGAATCGGCTTCAATTTCAGTTTTCGACATGGCTTACGATTTTGATTGTTCGATTCTCCTTGTTCGGCTATTCGATTGTTTGTTCGTACATCGACTCCTCTGGTCGGCTTCAATCGATTGATCGGTTACTATTTGGCATCGGCTGGTACTTAGCTGGTATCGTGTCATGTGATGTACTCCCCCTCAAGCTTGGCAATGTAGAGACCGTGAGACCAGGGTCTGATGCAAATTGGCCGAGCTTGTCGATACCCAAGGCTTTTGTGAAGATGTCGGCCACATGACGATTCGTGTTGATGTGGTATAGGTCAACATCTCCGGCTTGTACACGCTCACGAATGAAGTGATAGCGTACTTCGATGTGTTTAGTCCGCGCATGGAACACAAGGTTCCGAGCCAGGTAGATATTGCTCATGTTGTCGTAGTATAGGTGAATTGGATCCTTGATGGGTGCACCCAGATCCTTCAGGATACGCTTGAGCCATATGGCTTCCGTGCTCGACAATGCGAATGTCGGTTGCTTCCTACTGCTCCAAGAGATCACTCCGCTGTCAAGGGAGAAGACCAATCCGGAAGTCGATCGTCTATCGGCCTTATAGCCGGCCCAGTCTACGTTTGTGTACCTTTCGAGTCGAATAAGAGTATTCAACTTATACATGATGTCGTAATGTCGTGATCTTTGCCACTAGGGCAAAGGTCTCCTCGTAATCAACTCCGTGTGTTTGTGCATATCCTTTTGCGAAGAGTCGTGCTTTGAAGTGATTTACGGAGCCATCGACATTGTATTTGACCTTACAGATTCATCTTCAACCAATTTCTTTCTTGTGAGGTGAATGGGGAACAAGATCCCACATCTCGTTTTTGCACAAGGCCTGCATTTCTTCATTCATCACATTGACCCATCGCGGGTCCTTCACGGCTTTGGAAAATGTTTCTGGCTCTCGGACAATTGCTACCTTCATCATAAAGGCGTAATGATACGATATATACTCATCGTAGCCGAAACGGCTTACGGGGTTCTTTTCATGGGTAGATCGGGGTAGCTTCTCGTTTGTGAATACTAAGGCTTTCTTCGCTCCATTTGTCCGTATGTCGAGGCCTTCAAACTCACTATGACTCGTTGTCGATTGGATCTTTGTATTCAGACATCTTGGCCTTCCCTTTGTCGAGTTTCGGACTCAACCGAGATGTGCTTCAGTCACACGGGGGCTCCTGTAGTCCACTAAGTCTTGTCGTAATCGGACTTACTTCGAACATGTGTCTAAGTTGAAATTCATCTTCTATCTCTTGTTCGTCCGATTTTGGGCCAACTGGAGTAGAGGCCGAAGTCGTCTCTAGATCGTACCAGGATGTCGACTCGTCGAAAATGACGCCTCGACTCACTCAAGCTTTTCGGGTAGATGGGTTGTAACATTTGTACCCCTTCTCTTCGAGCAAGTACCCTACGAGGATACATTTCTCCAACTTCCGGTCGAGCTTTTGTCACGTTTCGTCGGGAATATGCACATAGGCAATTGAGCCGAAAATACGGACATGTAATAAATCTAGCTTCTTTCCAAAAATCTTCTCATGAGGGGTTACACTGTGTACCCTAGAGGTTGTACACCTGTTCATGAGATATACGGTTGTGTTCACCGTTTCTGACCAGTACGATTTCGGTAGGTTCTTCTCAATCATCATTGCCCGTGCAACCTCTATTATGTGTTGATTCTTCCGTTTGGTTACACCATTTTGCTGAGGTGTATGTCAACATAAGAATTTTCGTCGTATTCCTTCCTTTCGGAGATATGCCGAAAACTCGTCCAAGAAATATTCTTTGCCTCCATCCGACCGAAGGCAGCGTACATGTCGGCTCGTGGCTTTCTCAACTTCATTATTAAACCTTTGGAAGTGTCTAAACACTCCCCTCTTCTGTCTCATCAGGTAGATCCAGGTGTGCTTAGAGAAGTCATCGATGAACGTGACATACTAGCAGCAACCTCCGAATGTTGCGGTCTGGGCTAGTCCCCACACATCTGAATGTACTACATCCAGGATCCCTTTACTCACATTCCTCTCTTTCGGGAATGGATGTTGGTGTTGTTTTCCGAATTGGCACGCCTCACATACGCCCGTGATCTCCTTCTCGGTAAAGTTCAGGAGTACGATTACGACTCCTTTCAATTGCATGTTCTGGAGCTTTTGGAGTTTGATGTGGCCGATTCTCTTGTGCCACAGTTTCAAGTTTGTTTCGACTTTGAGGCCTTTCGCGAACATAGCCGATTTCACCTCTTTTGATTCGAGGATGAACATTGGGCCTTCTTGGCGACCATGCACTATGATTTGATCGTCCTTTTCAATGAAGCACCCTTCATTATTGAATCGTACTTGCATACCTTGTTCGACAATCTGTCCAACCGAGACCAGGTTTTTCGTGATGATTGGGACATGCAAGACGTTCTTGAGGTAGGTTTGTTTGCCGTCATTTCTGAATGGAACATTTCCGACATGCTGAATTGGGTGAGTTGTATCATCTTCGATTTCAACATAGTCGGGTCAATCAGGCTTTCATAATTCTCGGAACCAATCTTCATGGGACGTCATGTGATTGTATGCACCTGAGTCGACAAACCATATGCTATCTGAAGAAGAGGTGCTAGTCGGGGCATATGCCGACATCGAATGTGTTTCATGCCTCATTACGAACATCCTGCCACGATTGTCATAGTCAAAATTTGAAGCGTAGTTCGTGAGTTGTCGGCTAGTCGAAGCCGAGTCTCGTATCTTTTTTCGGCACTCCTCTTCATACTGGTCGTGTTTTCCATAGTACCCGCATTCGATTAGGTTATTATGATTACTCGGTCCGGCGGGGTGGCTCCCCCTTCTGCCGAACTCTCTAGAACTAATCCTGTCCTCTTGCCATTGGTGGGAGTTGCAGTCTTGGGTCGGCCGACTGTGTCGGCCTCGCCCAAACCAAAATCTATTTCCATGACTGAATCCTCTTCTATCATCTGACTATGAGTAGAGCATCCGACCATCAGGCACATTGTTCTTTTGTCAAATGTGATTTCCTTCGACCAACAGAATCGATTGAAGGTCGAAAAAGGAGGGAGCTTTCTCCCTCGCAAGAATGGCCGATCTGATCATGCTGAATCGAGGTGCCAAGCCGTCAAGGCATATTTGCACCATTTCATCATTGTCAACGACGAAGTTAATCGAACCGAGGGCATCGCACAACTCCTTGATCTTCAAGGTATAGCTGGTGATCGACATGTCCCTCTGTTGCATGTTGTTTAGCTCCTGTCGAAGTTGGAGCTTTTGTGCAGCCGTATTGGCCACAAAAATCTTCTTGAGATTTCCCCAAGCTTCTTTCAGTGTTTTCGAATCTTGAATATAGCCGAGCATGTGGTCATGGACGCATGATGCAAAGCAAAATACAACACACGACTCGCGGCCTGCTCCCACGCTAGGTAGTCATCGTGTGTCGGGTTGGGTTGCGTTTCGTGAGCTCCCTCGATGTAGCTCTAGTAACCTTGTCCGACAAGGTACTGATGCATCTTGTACTCCCAACATGCGAATTTTATTCTATCGAACTTCTCGGTGGGAAGAGCGCTTCCCATCTGGGTGTTCATTGTCGAACTTCTTCTACTCTTGATGCGAGCTATGCAGAAATCATTGCTACAACGATCAACCGGTTCTCTACGAGTTTCAGCACAACACATGTAAAGGTGACGGGGCTTGGATCAAGCTACCACATGCTCTGATACCATGTAAAGAATCAAGAGTAATTCTGTGTAGCGGAAGGACTATGTGTGTGTGCACAAGAGAGAATGAGAGAGAGAGAGTGAGTGAGTGAGAGCTCTAATCAAGAAACTGTATATTACATCCAACAGGTTGGTTTAAATACCAACTAGTCTAGGGCAAATGCCCTTTTTACTAATTACAAAAATGTCCTAGTAAGTTGCCCACCGACTAGTGTGAACACTATTCCTATGGGAAGTTGAGTTTGATTCTCAACAATACCCAAACATTCAAAGTAGAACTAGTTGTGGCCGGTCATGATCCTTACAAAGTGGTATTAGAGCGATGGATGAACACTTCGGCGGCATGTTCAAACTTACCGGCTCAAACTATTCAGTGTGGAAGTCGAAGATTCGGGACATGTTGGTGTGCAAAGACCTGTGGTTGCCAGTGCAATTCAGCAAAAGCAAGCCAGAAAAATTGATGCATCGACTTGGGAAGACATGCATCTGAAGGCGGCAACATATATAAGGTGTTTTATAGACATGAATCTATACAACAACTTTGATGAAGAGACAAGTGTCAGCATCCTCTAGAAGAAGATTGGTGTAATGTTCGAAAACAAGAATGTCATGAACAGAGTCTTAGTTTTCAGAAAAATCATGAAACTCCAGTATCAAGATGGCTCCAACATGGTGGAGCACATTAATTCCTTCCAAGGACCGATGAACCAAACCACCTCTCTAGAAGTACCTCTTGCCGATGAGGTACTAGCACTGTTGTTGCTTGAATCCCTTCCAAATAGTTGGGAGACGCTCGTTGTCACACTGGGCAATGCGGGAACAGAAGGGAAGCATCTATCCCTAGAGCAAGTGAAGTCGAGCTTACTAAACGAGGAAGCTCGCTAGAAGGACCGAGAGTCCAATACCGACCCGAAGGCCCTTGTCACGGAAAGTGACATGAATCGAGGAAGAGGCCGAAATTGAAGTCCCCAGAATCGAGATAAGTCAGGGACGAGGTCAAAGTTGAGGGGAAGACCCACGTGCTTCTATTGTGGGAAGCCGGGGCACTTCCAAAGGAATTGCTAACACTTTCGAAAGGAGAAAGGGGGAGCTAATGGTGTAGAGCCGAAGCAAATCCCGGACAGAAACAACACCTCAACAATCGCCGCGAGTGAAAAGGAGCTACTGTTCATCAGCGAACAAAATGAGGTCAATCTCGTCGGCGAAGAATCAACATGGGTGGTCGATTCGGGTGCGTCGTTTCACCTAACTCCCGACCAGAAGTGCTTCTCATCATACAAGGCTGGAGACCACGGTCTTGTAAAGATGGGAAATGAAGGAGCATGCCAAATTCTCAGGATAGGAAAAGTGTGTTTGGTAACATCAACCGAGTGCAAACTTGTATTGAGAGATGTACGACACGTTGCGGAAGTTCGATTGAACTTGATATCAGCTGGTCGGCTGGATGACGAAGGCTACACGCGTAGCATCTGGAACAACGTCATGAAGTTCTGCAAAGGGAGCCTGATCGTGGCTTGAGCCCGGAAAACCAACACTATATATATAATGCATGCTCTATTATGCCGAAATGAGGTAAACGTGGCATCCAACATAGCCGGTGAGCTGTGGCATAAGAGGCTATGCCACATGAACCAGAAGGGAATGCAGATGCTAGCCCGAAAAGAACTCCTACCGGAGGTAAAGAAGGTGCATCTGGACAAATGTGTTGATTGCCTAGCTGCCAAGCAAAACCAAACCTCTTTCTGATCAAGGCCCTCGATGAGGAAGAAAATGTCACTGGAACTCATGCATACGGATGTATCCTACGTGGATACAAAGTCGCATGATGGTTCATAGTATTTCATGACCTTCATAGATGATTGTAGCCGGAAGTTGTGGGCTTCTATGCTGAAGACGAAGGATCATGTGCTATATGTCTTCAAAGAGTTCCGAGCGAGGGCAGTCTAAGCAGATAATGGCGGAGACTACCGTGGACTGTTCGAAGAATATTGTTGAGCATAGGAATCTAGCTCAAGTATATCATGCCGAAGGCGCTCGAGCTTAACGGGCTAGCCGAGAGGATGAACCGGACCGTAATGGAGAGGATCCGAAGTATGCTTGCACATGCAAAGTTACCGAAGACGTTCTAGGCTGAGGCGTTGATGACGGCATCGTATGTGATAAATCGATCACCCTCAGTACCCTTGTATGGTGATATTCCACAAAGGGTGTGGAGTAAGCTAGACCCAAAATCTCGGCCATGTATATTTCTCGGTTACGGCGATGACAAATTCGGCTATCGACTATGGGACTTAGCCGAGAAGAAGGCAACTAGGAGCCGAAACATCGTCTTCAGGGAAGAGAAGACAATTATCGATTGGGAGATTGAGAAATCGAATCCGAGCCAGTTGGCCAATTTAATACTCGGCAAAATCGAGAACCAACTAAAGAACAAGGGAACCGTCCGAACAAGGAACCGAATTCGGCTTGACTGAAGAAGTTGAAGAAGAACCAATCGTGCCGAATGGAGGCCGAAATAGGAAGCTTGAAGAAGGCTTTGAGTAGGTCATTCTCGATGAAGGATATGGGTCGCAAAACAAATCTTGGGAATGCACATTGTTCGGGATTGAACAAAGAAATTGTTATGGCTATCACAGGAGAAATACATGACAAAAGTGCTCTAGAGATTCGACATGGAAAGCGCGACACTGCCGACAAACTGTAGGTTTTCCGGAAGCTAAAGTCCGAAATCGAAAACCGAGAAGGCCGAGATGTCAAAAGTCCCTTATGCCTCGGTAGTTGGAAGCCTAATGTACGCAATGGTTTGCACCAGGCCGGACATTGTGTATGTAGTTGGAGTGGTTAGCCGATATATGAGCAATCCCAGGAGGGAGCATTGGGCTTCCATGAAGTGGATACTTTGGTACTTGAAAGGCACCTCAAATGTGTGTCTTTGATTCGGCTCAGGTAACCCCACACTAGAAGGTTATACTGACTCAGACATGTCGGCTGATGTGGATACCAGTCGATCCACGTCTAGGTACATAATGACTTATGTATGGGGAGTTGTCTCGTGGCAATTGAGGTTGCAGAAGAACGTGGCGTTTTCAACCACGGAAGCCGAGTAAATGGCCGGAGCAGAAGCTGGCAAGGAGGTAGTATGGATGAAGGAGTCCATCGAAGAGTTGGGAATTTGGCAAGAGGAATTCCAACTCCACTGCGAGCACTAGAGTGTCATCTACCTTGTGAAGAATGCCTCCTACCACTCGAGGACCAAGCACATCCAAAGAAGATATCATTGGCTCCGAGAGCGAGTAGAAGAAAAGGATATTGCTCTAGTAAAGATCCACATGAACAACAATGGGTCAGACATGCTAATGAAGGTCTTGTCGGCCGAGAAGTTGGATGCATGCCGACAAAGGGTCGGTTTGATGAAGCAACCCATGCCAGAGTGAAGGGGGACTTTGTTGGGAAACAGGTCCCTTGTGGACTATGTATGTAAATAGCTAGAAAGTTGTATAAGTATAAATACAACTAGGGCAAACTTGAGTGGGTATATTGAATCATTATAGTTGTAATAAGTTACAGTGAGTAGTTGCCTCTGTAACTGTGAACTAGTAGGAGAGAGTGAAAGTGTGTAAGAGTGTGAGTAACTTTGCATCCGTCATTTGACGAAGACGAGCTCGAGGTTGTTGCCTCCGAGTGTCCTTGTATTCCTCCCTCATTATAGTGATTTTGTTTCTCAGGGTTTGTGGACCCCCGTGGTTTTTCCCCAGTTCGGGTTTTCCACGTAAAAGATGTTGCGTCTCTATACCTGTCTTTTCTACCTTCTTGTTTTCTGTTTGTGTACTATCTATCTTGATTCTTTGCACCCAAACATACGAAGTAGAACCGGTTGTGGCCGGTCACGATACTTACACAATCAACCATCTAAATAGAATAATCTTCTTTGGAATTTGCATAGACCATAGCCATTTCCAAAATGTTGTCATATGTCATTTCCAAAATGTTGTCATATGAGTAGGATCAACATTATAACTCAATCATGTTGTAGCTATTGTTGGCCAATGAGGTATCCTACGTTGTAACATCTCCCTTCCCAATCGAACCGAATATTGAAAAATTAGAATCAGCCTAACATCCTCCCCAAAATATGATGTAGGTAACCACTTCCATTCCCCTGGATCCCATTCCAATTCACATAATGGTTTTTTGCCCACTACCCATAGATCCCACCATGGATGAAAAACATTAGGATCAGGGTCTAGGATCCAAATCTTATCTACCATAGCTAGAATTCTAATGGGTTTTAATGTAGCCTCAGCAAGACATTCATCTTCTAGGGGGATCAACCCTAATCATCCATCCTGTAAAACATCATAACTCAAGAAAGTATCCTTATCTCTAAGGCCACAAACTCCAAGTAAAATTTGAAAATTTGAAAATAATCCCACCCACTTATGACAATTAGAATGTATATTATCCATCAAGGGTAGCTGCAATTTCCTTAACTCATCAACTATCATCTTTCCTCCTCTTATTCATCTATATTCTTGTTGTATAATATCAATAGGATTGTGAACGAAGCATTGTCACTTACTAGGAGATGAGGCAAAAGATGAATCCACTTGAGCCCAATTTAATCTCACTCTCCTCCCCAACATAGATCCTTCATCATCTAGAAATAAAATATTCCAAACCAAGGATTGATGTAACCATTCATCCATCAAAGTGGGCCAAACTTGTTGCAAATTATCTTTTAGGGACCACCAGGCTCTCCTTAACACAGCAAAGAACCTATCATTCTAAAATACAATCTTATGCGAATGGAAGTTAGGAATAAACCACCATCAAAGAGACCTTGTCCATTCACCTCCAGTTTTCGGGAAGACCTCTTTCATTCTTAACTGAAGAGGCATCTTCCACAATTCATTTCTTGGCAGCAAACCTTGCACTATAAATTTTGCCAATAGTGTCTTACATTGCATCAGAGGATCCACTAAACCTAAACCCCCTTGAGATGTCGACACTATAATAGTTTTCCAAGCTACCTTCAGTCTAACATTCTTAAAATCAGTAGAACCCCATAAGAAATTTCTAATCAACCTCTGTAACTTTGACAACAAAGATCTGGAGAATAACCAAGAGGGCAGAATATACCACATTGAGGAGAGTAATACTTTATTAGAAATAACTAGCCTCCCCGCCAGTGACAAACTCTTAGAACTCCAAAAGATTAACTTCTTCCTCAAAGAAAGCAATAATGGTTGAATGGGGGAAGATTATTTCCCACTTGACACCCTAAATATCTCATTGGAGAGCCTTTTGGTATCCAAAGAAATCCAACGTCCAGACACCAAGTAGGAGTAAGACCTTCCCCAACCCATACCACTGATTTGTGCCAATTAATAATAGCACCTGAAGAAGCATCACGGAAATCATGGATCACATTTTGCACATTACAAAAAAATTTGTCATCTCATACAACATACAATGTTGTGTCATCTACAAATTCACAGTCTAACACAACCTCCTCCACACCTGGCCATTCTATGCCCTTAATAGGTAATTTGTTCTTATGCAAGAATGCACTAAAGGATTCACCTATGAATAGAAATAAATATGGAGCCAAAGGACATCCTTGTCTCACCAATCTAGTAATCAGAAAATTTTTACCTAGTGCTCCACCAACAAGAACTCGACTAGATGTTGAAGTATATAAGGCAAAAACAGCCCTAATGTAATCAATTGGAAGACCTAGACAACCCATAACCTCATATAAAAAATTCCAACCGACTCTGTCATAAGCTTTCTCAAAATCCAAAAGCAATATTGCTAAGTCTTGTTTTATTTCTTGCGTTATTGCTATCATCTCCCAAAACATGAAAATATTATCAAATATATACTCCTTTCCTGTATAAAGCCTGTTTGATTCTTATGTACAATATGTGGAAGAAACAGTTACAAACGTATAGCTAATAATTTAGCATAAACTTTATGTATTGTATTTAAAATAGTTATAGGCCTCCATTTCTTAATATCATCCACCATACCTTCTATCTTTGGAATCAAATAAATCATTCCTTCATTCCACTTAGCAGGAATCCTTCCCAAATGGAAAACCTCTTGTAACGCGGCTATGAAAGCATCAACTATATCATTCCAATACTCTAAAAACAATTCTAGTGATAATCCATCATTTCCTGGGCATACATTCTTCCCAACAACCACCAGTGCAACTCTTACCTCTGTAGAAGAGATTTCCTTCACTAATGATTCAACCATCTCATATGAGACCTTATGTTCCAAACAGTTCAAAACAATTTTTCTTTTTTGGAGTTGTTGACCCGAAAATTGTTGGGTTGTTGTCAGGAATAGTACTGAGACAGAGAGGAAATTAGTACTAAGAGATGAAGATTAGTACTAAGAGGGAAAGAGGGTGTAGAACACTCGAGAGAAGGAGAGAGAGAGAGAGAGGGAGAGGGAGGGAGGGAGGGAGAGAGAGAATGATGATGACAGAATATATATTATGTGAAAAGAATATACAAAGATAGCTAGGAGGCTTAAGACTGGCATTGAACCCATTTGGTTCTCAATAATGCCATGTGCCTCTCTTTATAGTGGCTTAGGAATACTCTTGACATTTCTAGAATGTTCTATAGAAATCTAGAATATACATGGATTTTCTAAGTGAAATAATAAATGGAAATAATAATCTACGTATTACAAAGAATAGCTTAACGATAAGGTTTTCGCCCATGTGCCACAAGGTTCCCAAGTATTGGGAGTCGTCTTAGATGGAGGACCTGGCTTGTCGAGATATCGTCAATGAAATTCCTCAACAAGAGCTCGAGCATTTACCACATTCTCAACTAGTTCCCAAGTACGCTCGCTTGGACTATAGCCTAGCCAATCAACCAAATAATAGAGCTTGTTGTGAACAATCTTGGAATCGAGGATGGCAGCTACTTCCTACTCCGGTTTTGCTTCAAGCTCGATCAAGGGTGGAGGTGGTGTAATACGATTCGGAATAGTAATGTCATGATACATTTTGAGAAGAGAACTATGAAAAATTAGATGTATCCATAGTTGTGAAGGTAGATCGAGACGAAAAACGACATCATTAATTTTTCCGATAATATGGAAAGGACCTAGTCGCCAATAATCCAATTTATTGCATGGGCGAGCGGTCTTGATGTGTCATCGTAATAGCCATACCCAATCTCCAATGTTAAAACTGGATGGAAGCCGATGACGATCCGCATAATCCTTGTGTGTTTGTTGAGCCTGTTGTAAATGAGTAGATAAGTTCGCCTATATCTTGCGTAGCCGCTCCAAACGATCCTCTACACAAGGATTTGTGGGTAACTCCGGAGTTTCTATTACACACCACCGGGGATGATAGCCCGTATAAGCATAAAATGGTGTAAACCTAGACGATGAGTGGACAGAGTTATTATAGACAAATTCGGCAAAGTGGAGAATATCCGCCCAGTCATCTTGCTGATAGCTTAGGAAACACCGAAGATACAATTCCAGCATTTGATTTGTTCGTTTTTCTTGTTCATCTGTTTGCGGGTGGTAGCCGAAGGAGAGGTTACAAGTGACCCTGAGCATTTTGAAGAGGTGCTTCCAGAATTTCGAGACGAATTGGGGTCCACGATCGTTGATGATACTATCGAGGAGGCCATGATGCAGACATACCTCACACATGACCGTCTTGGCGGTTTCTTCACTAGTGATTTCCTTAGTACATGGCAGGAAATGGGCCATCTTCGTATATCGATCTACCACTGTTAAGATCGCATCAAATCCCTTAGAAACTGGAAGATCTGTGATGAAATCTAGAGCAATGGATTGGCACTGCTTACTTGGAATTGGTAATGGTTCTAATAAACCATATGGATGATGTCTTGGCATCTTTGCTCTACAACATGTATCACATCTCCAAACATATCTTTGACAAATCGTCGCATATGACGCCACCAGAATGATCGTTATACTAAATCTAACGTTTTAGTACTACCAAAATGCCTAATTGTATATGTGTCGTGACAATTTTGGACTACCTGAAGGCAACAAGAACCATTAGCAACATACAAGAGCTTCTTAAAGAATAGTAATCCATCATGACATTTGAATTGTCGATAGTTCGTACCTGGTTGTTTCAACTGTGAACAAGATGCTCAAGAGGAGTCAATTTGTGCTAGAATGGCTTGAGCGAAAATGTTTGTCTTCAAGTCCTTCTGCATGGTATCAATAATGTAGGAATCCAATGGCGTATCGAAAACCCACGTTGCTTGTAGTTGTGTTGGTCCCAGGATTACTTGCTTTTGATTATCGAATGTTGGCTCACCAAGACATGGTGCTAGATACAAATGTCGTCATAACGCACCTACCTTCCCTTGTTGCTTCCCAGGGCGATATGTAATTTTGAAGTTGAAACGAGTGAGGAATTGGGCCCACCGAGCTTGACGTGGATTTAATACACAAGCATCCTAGAAGTAGGCAAGATTTTTATGATCACTGAATACGGTGACTTGATGAGAAGATCCCTCTAGAAAATGCTTCCATTGTGTAAAAGAGTCCACTATTGCTAATAGTTCCTTGTCGTGAATTTCGTAGTTTATTTCGGCGGCGTCAAACTTGCGTGAGTGGAAAGCCACAGGATGTAGCTTTTCATCATCGCCTTGCTGTGACAGAATGCTACCCAAGGGGAAATCTGATGCGTCTGCCTCAATGATAAACGGTTTTTTCAAATCCACAGGAGCTAGAATAGGAGCTGATGTAAATGCCTTCTTAAGACTCACAAAACCCATGTCCGCTTCTTTAGATCAAACAAACGATTGCCCCTTCTTGGTAACCTGTGTGAGAGGCAGAATAAGCTTTGAGTAATCCTATATAAACTTGCGGTAGAAATTGGTGAAGCCTAAAAAGCATTGCACATCTCGCAACGAACGTGGAGTCTGCCACTCTACCACAGTTTTGACCTTAGCTGGATCCATAGATATGCCTTCCGAAGAGATGACATAACTGTTACCCGTAAGAATATATGGGGAGGCATAAGGGTATGTGTAATGATGTGGTTGATGTGTATGTATAATATGAATGAGTGTGTGAGGATGAGTATGTGTATGTGTAATGATGCAGTTGATGTGTATGTATAATATGAATGAGTGTGTGAGGATGAGTATGTGTATGTGTATAAACACATGCACATTTGTGTGCATGTGTACAAATGTGAGAAAGTGGGTAAGTAATGTAACTCCCTACTTGTCTCATTCTTTATTTGTAACAGTTACCTCTTGTACTATATAAACCCCACCCATGGGGCATAATGGAATACATTTTTTCCCTCTCATTTTTGTGTCATTTTGTATTTTCACTTTCCTTCTCTCTCTCTCTCTATCGTAACCCCCTTGGGAGGGGGGTGAATCCATTCTAAGCTTCAACCCCCACCCCAACAACACTTTTGGCACGCCCAAACGGCCAACCTCCCTTGAGAAGAGGTCACTCTCTCCCTCCCTCACTCTCCCTCTCCATCATTGATCTTTATCTCTCCCTCTCTGTACGTGTCTGTTAATGTTTGTGTAGAGAGTATGGTGTTGTGCATGGACTCTTTGTGTGGGAGCCAACCTATGATGAAGAAATCAACATTATTCCCTTGACACGAAGTCTCTCTTTCTGCCTCTTTGTGTGACGTGATTATGTGAAGTCAAAAGATGATGAAATGAGGGTAGCTAGGCCTCTTATTTATAACGATACCCAAGGCCCCCAGGCAAGTTCACACTTGGTCTAATGGGTTGTCTCAATCCCGAGGATTAAAAGTAATCCTCCCCTTCTTTACACTCTCGTTTAACCCTCACACTTATCCACGTGCATAGATTGACATATTAGCATTCGTGGGGGTTTCCCATTCGAATGCAAACAAATACGAATACGAATGGGTAGTCAAGTATTCGTTTAACACCCCCCCCCCCAAAAAAAAACAAATCCTAAGCTAAAAAAAAAAGAACTTAACAATAAATAGGGATAATAAAATAGGGACTTTGGGGACTTGACACTACTAAAATTTTATAATAAATGTATAGTCATTTTATTTTTAATAAATAAATAAAATAAACTAAAGGCTCATTAATTTCTCACTTTTTATTTCCTCAAAATTTATGAATATTTTTATCTTGACATTAAAAATGGTACTTCAAACTAATCATATCTTCAAAGTTCATACTAATAGTAATCATATTTGTATAATAAATATAAAAATATTTGTTTTAAAAAAATTAATTAATTAAAATAAGTTTCATAAACTCTCTTGACACTATAATCTACTAATGAATAATTGTTTTTTTTTGGTGAAATACATTTATTTTAATAAATAAATAGTTTTTTATATTTATTTTACCAAACGAATGGTTTTTTAATATTCTTGGGGCCATTTTGTATTCTCGAATATTGAGAATATTGCGCATGGAAAATATCACGAATATCACGCATGTGTCAATCTATGTCCACGTGTATAGAATACTACGGTAAATTCTCACCACGGGATATTATATGGTCATGCCTGTAACGTACTCCCCCTCTTTAAAACATTGCACTCTTGCAATGGAAAGTTAGGGAAGTTAGTTCTGAGAATATTTTCATGTTCCCATGTGGCATCTTTTATTGATTTATCCATCCATTTTATTTTAAATTCTCGGATTTCTTTAGTACATAATTTTTTTCTTTTTAACATCGAGAATTCTTTCTGGTACATGTGGTTTAGCAGATAATTCTTCAGAAGTAACCAGAGTTTCAGTTGTAACTGTATTGTCGCCAGAACCTAGAAGTTCTTTTAGACGACTCACATGAAAAAATAGATGAATTTCAACACCTTTCGAAAGATCGAGACGATAGGCTGATGACCCAATGCATTTGAGGACTGTAAAAGGTCCACAAAACCGTGGGGCTAACTTAGCACACTTACCCTTAGACAATTTCTTAGAATTGTGAGGTACACATAAAAATACCTTCTGTCTAGGGTTGAATACACGAGGTTGCCTATTATGATCGGCATAAAAATGCGCTCTATCTTGAGTTGTTTTTATATTATCTCGTGCAATATGCAACATATATTGCATATCCCGAAGAAAGTTTTGCGTACTTCGCAACTCATCATGATGTATATTGACATCAATCGGGACTCGTGGTTAAAAACCATACATCAACATAAAAGGACTATATCCCGTCGACGTATGCTTGGAGCTGTTATAAGCAAACTCCAAAATTGGGAGATAATGTTCCCATTTTGTTGGTTTCGCACCAACATATGCTCGAAGCATGTCCTCAATAATTTGATTTACTCGTTATGTCTGTCCATCGGATTGAGGATGATCCGTCGAGCTCATGCTCAATGTAGTTTCTAACTTCTTGAAGACTTGCGTCCAGAAGTCACTAGTAAACTTTGGATCTCGATCACTCACGATATCCATCGATAACCCATAAAAACGAAATAACTCATCAACGAATTTAGGAGCTGTTACCGTGGTTTTAGTAGCAATAAATCTGGCCATTTTAATTAGTCTATCAACCACAACCCATATGGCATCATGGCCTTTTTGGGTGCGAGGAAGGCTAACAATAAAATCCATGGATATACTTTCCCACTTATTATTGGGAATGTCCAAGGGATGTAAAAGTCCTGCGGCTTTAAGTCGCTCAGCTTTGTTAACCTGACAATGGTGACATTTAGTCACATAACTATGTATGTCAGGGCGCATCTTCGGCCAATACAATTGAGTGGAGATGACAACGAGTGTACGATGTATTCCAGGGTGCCCTACTGAGGGTGCATCATGGCATTCAAAAAGAATCCTCTTTTTGACCTCAAACAAATCTGGAACACAAACCTTCCCATCACGGTAGAGCAGACCGTTAGCAATGTGGAAGTATTCCTTCGAGGATGTGGTCGTGTCTATTCCAGACTCAACTCTTGCCCAGTATTTTGCAAAATAACTGTCATCAGGATACTTTCCTTGAAGGTGATCATAAAGATATGATATTATTTCAATGAAGCTAAGCATGTTAACTTCACGGATGCGACTTAGTGCATCAGCGACAGTGTTCATGGAACCTTTACGATATCGTATGGAAAAATCAAAGTCTTGGATGAGATCAACCCATCGTGCCTTACGACCTTTCAGGTCTTGTTGGTCACAAAAATATTTCAAGGATTCGTGATCAGTAGTTACCACAAAGCAATTTCCATAAAGATAATGGCGCCATGTTTTGAGCGCATGTATAACTACAAATCATTCCTTTTCTTGAACGGTATACCGACATTGAGCAAAATCAAGTTTCTTACTCTCGAATGCTATTAGTTTACCATCTTGATATAAGACAGAACCTATAGCATAATCGCTTGCATCGGTTTCAACCTCAAAAGGTTTTGAAGGATCAGGTGAAAGAAGTGAAGGAGACTTGCACACCAGGTCCTTGAGTTCCTTACAGGCAAGGTCTACTGTACCATTCCAAACAATAGGTTTTGTAGACTTACGCGTTTGACATTTTAGAAGATCAGTAAACGACGTCGTCAATTGGGAGTAATTACGAAGGGATTTTCGCAAAAACCCGACAAAACCAAGGAATGATCGAACTTCTTGAATGTTCCGAAGAGTGGGCCAAAGCTTGATTTTCTCGATGCGAGAAGGATCAATTTCAACTCCTCGTTTAGTTATGAGATGTCCAAGATAAGTAATTGAATTCTTGAAGAACTCACATTTTGAGATCTTCGCATAAAACAATTTGTCACGCAATGTTTGTAAAACAAAGCGGACATGTTTAGCATGTTCTTGTAATGTACGGCTATAAACTAAAATATCATCCAAGAAAATAACGACAAATTTTCCAAGTTGTTCTCGGAAAATGTCATTCATTTCTTGTTGAAATGTAGTCGGAGCATTGATCAGACCAAAAGGCCTAACCAAAAACTCATAATGGCCATAGCGCGTACGAAATACCGTTTTAGGAACATCGTCCTCACTTATACATATTTGATGGTAGCTAGTACGGAGATCAAGTTTCGTAAAATACCAAGCTCCTTGGAGACGATCAATTAGATCATTAGCCCGAGGCAATGGATACGAATTCTTGATCGTCACTTTATTCAAGTGTCGGTAATTAATACACATACGCCATGTGCCCTATTTCTTTTTAACCAAGAGAACTAGTGCACCCCATGGAGATTTACTAGAACGTATATAATCCATTTGTAAATAATCCTTGAGTTGCTTAGATACATCATCCTCTTCGGATCGACTTAAGCAATAAGGAGGTATACTTATTGGTGCCACGCCAGGTACAATATCTATACGATGGTCTATATTACGTTTAGGAGGTAACCCATCCGGTAGTTCACTCGGAAAAACATCACGAAATTCATTTAAGATAATATCATGAAGTTGTTGTTGTTAATTGAACCGAGACATTGTTGATATTTTAAATGTGAATGTTCGGATCAAGTACATAATAAAATAGAGTAGAACAAGACAACTCGGATATTGATGGAGAGGAAACAATCGAGAGGGATTGTTTTTTTACGCATTGAATAAAATGACTACAATCGTTCAATACAAAGGAAATGGAATGATGAACCCAATCAATAAATAAAGAAGAGTTTTTATTATAAAACCAGGGATAACCCAGTATTACATCAGTGGTACAAAGATTCATTACATGCAAGTATACTTCCTCGATATAAGTATCAATAGAAATTCCTAATGAATGAATCGCCCCGTTGATGTATTGTACTTTTCCATCAGCCAAGTGCACCGTATAGGTGTGATCACTTACGGTGGGTTGGATTCCCCATATCTGAACCAAACGATCATTCACAAAGTTGTGTGAGCTTCCTGAACCAAATAAAATTTGTACGGGAGATCCATTGATATACCCGTTTGCACGTAATAAATCATTGGGACGCAATACATAGTGACGGAAAGAACATTGACAATTACTTAAATGATGTGTATAGATTTGAAGGACATTAAGAATCTGACCTTTATGGTCTACAACTTTAGCTTTGTTGTCGTGCTCTTTCCGTTGGAGCTTTCAACATTACTCTTTTGTATGACCCTTCTTCTTGCAGAATACGCAAAAAGGATGTTGTCTCTTACAATCGCGATCCATGAATTCGTTGGGTGTCTTGCATTTCCCAACGAATTGCGACTGCTTAGTCCCGGGCACTTCATTTGGTTTGTTGTGGTCCTTCTTCGATGTGCGTTGATAGCAAAGAACTATTTCAACGGCCTCTTCGAAGGATTTTGGATCCTTATCGTGCTCTATCCAGTGATAGTTCGAATTGGGGATGCCATTGACAAAACAAGCTATTAACCAATTGTCCCCTTCTAGACCCAATTTTTGGATTTGGGTTCTAGCATGGTGGACATAGTCTTCTAGCAAAGAAAATTTCCTGCTAGAGAGGTTCATTAAAGCTTGAGCTGCCTCGGTTCGAGAGGGAGGTTGCAAAAATTGGCCCTTAAAAACTGTGACAAAATATGTCCAAGTATCAGGCAATTTCCCCAAAGGACAGAGCCCACGCCACAAAGCGACGGCCTTACCCCCTAGTTCTCGGCCGACATATGCAATCTTCGTACTATCTGGCGTGGATAGAGCTCAAAATGAGACTCCCATCGGCCCAGCCACGTGCAGATTGCTTCTTCGGTTCTTTCCTTTTTTTCTCCGGTAAATGGCTGAACGACAAACGATGGCACACCCTATCGCTCATCAGGTCTATTAGTCTCACGTTGTAAACTAATGGCACGTGCCTCGAGGGCACTTTGAGATTGCCGAAGTTCGGTCATCTATTGAGCGGTGAAACTAAGGTATTGGGTTATTTGCGAAAAATACATCTCAATGGACATTTGTCCAAGAGGATTTCCTTGAGTTCCTTCCGCTTGAGCGAATAACATCGGATCATTATTTTGAGCCATTGAATGGTTATTTCTGGCAAGGAAATAGGATAAGGTCAGACAAATAGTCATAACATCATGTCATGATGTAAAAATATCATGGGCAAACATTAATCGATATCATGATCTCACGTCAATACCCCTCGATGTATGAGATGAGGTTCAAGATCAGGTTACTATGGTAACACAAAGGTGTTTTAAAAACCATGGGGGTGACAAATTAATGTCTTTCCCTGATCTCTATATTGATTTTTTCATGGCAGCTCCCCGAGGCTCAACCATGTATGTTCGCGTCATGAGTAGTTTATACACGAAAAAAATGTTAACAATAAACTATGTTTCTGTGCCCACATATGTGGTTTTGGCTCTTTAAGTCCTATTACGAGCACCCCAAAGTGCACTTAGACCTCAAGTCTAA
The DNA here is from genome assembly GCF_043228905.1 of Azolla caroliniana. Lineage (NCBI taxonomy): Eukaryota > Viridiplantae > Streptophyta > Polypodiopsida > Salviniales > Salviniaceae > Azolla > Azolla caroliniana. Next base: position 17,689,990 of record NW_028230447.1, read on the forward strand.
ACATGTGTTATAGTCATATGTATCAACGATGTTGTGTGGACTTCGTCATATTTGAACTCGAGACCTCGAGAACAAATGCATTAAACACTTGAGCCAACCAAGTAGGTTGCTCTTCTTGAATGTTTAATGCTTCATGCGTATAAGAGATATGCGAGGCCTTTGCCCATATATGTTTTTGTAAAGAATCAAGAGATGGATTCTTGTGAAGCGGAAGAGATATGAGTTATGTGTGTGTATGAGAGAGAGAGAGAGAGAGTGAGAGAGACAAGGAATACGCAAGGTAAAAGTATATTGACAAAGGAGAAAGACTCAACATTATACAAGGTGGGAGGAGAGTGCTTTATGTAGTCACCCTCTCTCTTCATTAACTACAAGCCTCATGGAGCATGGGGAATGTGAAAGCTCATAAGTTATGTGTCATAGAATATGATTCTATGACTAATACTAAATGCTAGAATACAAAGTGGTGACATAATGGTGACTCTTGACCGTTGGAGTTTCTCTTCACTCTCAAGGTGAGTTCACACACTAGACCAAGTTGAGCTTGATTTTCAACACGCCCCCTCAAGCTCAAGTCGGGTCGGTTTCATACGGTATCCGAAATCCGCTTCAACTCGCGTTCCGGAGTCCACGTCAACTCGCGTTGGCTCGCTTTATGCGGAGTTGCGGAATCCATGCTCCAGCTTGCGTTGTGCAAAGTCTGTGCTTCGGCTTACATGCGTAGTTGCGAAGTCTGTGCATCGGCTTGCGTCTTTCTTCGCGGCTTTGCGCGGTAGATCGGCTCTTCACGACTTCATTGTGTGGTTGCGTAATCCATGCGTTATTGCGTAATATCTTCAGTACTCCCCCTCAAGCTTGGCAGGTCAGGGATCGTCAATCTGAGATCGGTCATGAATTGCCAGAGCTTGTCGGCTCCTAAGGCTTTAGTGAAAATGTCGGCCATTTGAAGATTTGTGCTAATGTGTTGTAGGTCGACATCGCCAGCTAGAACGCGCTCTCGGATGAAGTGATAGTTGTTGGGAGACAGGTCCCTCCGGATGGGAAGGGAGAAGAACAGTGCCGACGAACAATCTCGGTCGAGGCCGATAGGGCGAGGCCGAAACCGGAAGAGGAGTACCCGACTACGGAGAGCCGGATGGTGCAGACCCGGTGAGAACCGGATGAGGAGTACCCGGCTACGGAGAGCCGGATGGTGCAGGCCCTGTGAGAACCGGATGAGGAGTACCCAGCTACGAAGAGCCGGATGGTGTAGGCCCGGTGAGAACCGGATGAGGAGTACCCGGCTACGAAGAGCCGGATGGTGCAGACCCGGTGAGGAATGCTCACTGGATGAAGAGACATATTCGTAAATATGTTTCTTAGAGTCCATCGAGGCTATATTTGTAAATAGTCGAAAAGTCATATTAGTATAAATATGAGTTAGAGCAAACTTATAGTTACTGTTGTTGTTATTCTTGTCTACGTGAGATTAGAGCACATAACTGTGTACAGAGACAGAGAGAGTGAGAGGAAGAGGTCGTTGCCTCTATTGTAACCGTCACTTGTGGTGAAGATCGTGAGCACGAGGTCGTTGCCTCCGTGAACTCACTGTTGTACATTCTAGCATAGTGATAGTTTGCAGCCTGTGGGCTGCCGTGGTTTTTTCCCTAGTTTGGGTTTTCCACGTAAACATCCTGTGTACTCTTCTCTCCTTTGTGTCGCGTGTTTTTCCGTTTCTTGTTTTCTGTGTATGATTCTAAGCTTGGTTGTGGCCGAGCATTGTGCATAAGGAGCGTTGAGTTCCCGTCAATAGTGCACTTCAATGTGCTTTGTCCGCGCGTGGAACACCGGGTTCCGAGCCAAATAAATATTGCTCATGTTTTCGCAGTAAAGGGAAGTCGGATCCTTGATGGGTACTCCCAGATCCTTCAAAATCCTCTTGAGCCATACGGCTTCACATGCAGCTACAGCTGCACCCCTGTATTCCGCCTCCATACTCGAAAGAGCGACAGTAGGCTGCTTCTTGCTACTCCAGGATATTGCTCCGCTACCGAGGGAGAAAACAAATCCGGAGGTTGATCTTCTATCGGTTTTGTGGCCGGCCCAATCAGCGTCGGTGTACCCCTTGAGTCGTATTGGCATCGCGGTCTTGTGGAGGATGCCGCAATCCATTGTGTCGCTCACATATCGTAGAACTTGCTTAGCGCAATCCAAGTGAGTATCACGCGATGTTTGCATGAATTGGCTAAGGAGACCGACCAGATAACTAAGATCGGGTCGTGTGATCGTGAGGTAGATGAGACTCCCGATGAGTTGCCGATATTGAGTCGGCTCACACGCTTTGGTGCCGGAGTTCGCATCTAGTTTGAGTTTGCGATCGAGTGGGGTTGTCGTGGATTTGCACTCCGCCATCCCGAACTTGTATAACAAGTTGAGAATGTAGTGTTGTTGAGAGATCATGATTCCGGCCAAAGTCTGAATTACCTCGATGCCGAGGAAGTAGTGGAGCTCCTTCATGTTCGTCATCTCGAACTTGTCGGAAAGGAGGGATTTGACCTTATTGATTTCGACGAGATGCTCACCTCCAATGACTAGGTCATCCACATATAAGATGATGATGAGCGGACTTGCGGAATCGCTTCATATGTAGAGGGAGTTGTCCGATTTTGACATACGGAAGCTAATTTGATGAAGATATTGCGTTATCTTCGAATGCCAAGCACGCGGTGCTTGCTTGAGGCCGTAGAGTGGCTTCTTGAGTCGGCATACAACTTTCGAATGGGTGCTCGAGTTGAAGCCGGGTGGTTGTATCATGTACACCTCCTCTTCTAATTCGCCTTGTAGAAAGGCATTCTTGACGTCCATTTGATGGAGGTGCCATCCTTTCGTCGCGGCAAGCGCAATTACGATTCGCACCGTCGTCATCTTTGCCACCGGGGCAAAGGTCTCTTCGTAGTCGACGCCATGCGTCTTAGCGTATCCTTTCGCTACGCGTCGAGCTTTGTAGCGGTTTATAGAGCCATCGGCGTTATACTTGACCTTGTAGATCCATCTGCATCCGATCGCCTTTTTGTGTGGTGAGGTGGGAACGAGATCCCACGTCTCGTTCTTCCATAGTGCCTGCATCTCCTCGTTCATTGCTTCGATCCATCGCGGGTCCTTCGCGGTTCTGAAAAAGTTTCCAGCTCCCGTACTGTCGCTACCTTCATCATAAAGGCGTAATGGTACGCCATATAATCGTTGTAGCCGAATCGGCTTACGGGGTTCTTTTCACAAGTGGATCGAAGCTGAGATGAGGGCTTTCTTAGCTCCGATTGGTACATCGAAGCTGTCGAACTCACTATCGAGTGAGTGAGTCGTTTCATTGTCATCGAAGCGATCATCTTCATATTCCGCCATTTTCGCCTTGCCTTTGTCCATCTTCGGGCTAGGTCGTGATGTGCTTTGATCGCTCAAAGGCTCTTGTGGTTCGCTCAATCGGGTCGTGATCGGACTTTCTTCGATCATGCGCGTAGGGCGATCTTCATCCTCGATCTCTTGTTCGGCAAATTCCGGGTCGAGCGGAGGCGAAGTTGTCTCTAGTGCATACCAGGATGCGGACTCGTCAAAAACGACGTCTCGACTTACTCGAGATTTTCGAGTTGAGGGGTTGTAGCACTTGTACCCCTTTTGCTCCAATGAGTATCCTACGAGGATACATTTCTCCGACTTCAGGTCAAGCTTTTAACGCTTCTCTTCGGGGATGTGCACATACGCTATTGCGACGAATATCCGGATGTGTGATAAGTCCAGCTTCTTTCCGAAGTATTTTTCATGCGGAGTGACCTCGTGCACACCGGATGTTGTGCACCAGTTCATTAGGTAGACGGCCGTATTTGCAGCTTCAGCCCAATATGACTTGGGCATATGCTTCTCATTCATCATGGCTCGCGCTACTTCGAGGATGTGCCGATTTTTGCGCTCAGCTACTTTGTTTTGTTGCGGAGTGTGTCAGCAAGTGAATTCTCGCCGAATTCCTTCCTTTCAGAGATACGCCGTGAAATCGTCCGAGAAGTACTCCTTGCCGCCATCCAATCTAAGGCATCGTACATGCCGGCCCGTGGCTTTCTCGACTTCATTCTTGAAATTTTGGAAGTGTCCGAACACTTCGCTCTTTTGCTGCATCGGGTAGATCCAAGTGTGCCTAGAGAAGTCGTCGATGAAGAGCACGTAATATCGGCATCCGCCGAATGTAGTCGTCTGCACAGGGCCCCATACGTCGGAATGGACTACGTCCAGTAGACCTTTGCTCACGTTCCACTCTTTCGGGAATGGGTGTCGGTGTTGCTTGCCGAATTGGCACGCTTCGCATACACCTTCAATCTCCTTCTCTTTGAATGTCGAGAGTCCGATGACCACTCCTTTCGATTTCATTTCTTTGAGTTTGTTGAGATTGATGTGGCCGATTCGCTTGTGCCATAGCTCTATGTCGGAGTCGGCTTTCGTGTTTTTCGCGAACATGGCGGATTTCATCTCGCGTGAATCGAGAATGAACATCCGGCCCTCTCTTCGTCCGCGTGCGATGAGTCGGCCCTCTTTTTTGATGAAGCAACCACCTTGATTAAATCGAACTTGCATCCCTTGCTCTACAAGTTGGCCGAATGGTCAGTACATGCAAGACATTTTTAATGTAATTTTTCTTACCTTCTTTTCCGAACGGAACATTGCCAATATGCCGAATCGGGTGCGTAGTGTCGTCTCCGGTTTCGACATAGCCGGGTTGGTCTGGCTCTCGAAGTTCTCAGAACCATTCTTGATGCGATGTCATATGGTTCGAGGCACCGGAATCGACGAACCATATGTCTTCCGGACCGGAGGCACTAGTTGAGGTGGCGGCCGACATAGAGTTTGCTCTATGTTTCATCATGAACATTCCGCCACGGTCGGAGTTGTGCGCATACATTCCGCCACGATCTTCGTAGTCGGAGTTGTGCCCGTACATTTTGCCACGGTCGGATTTGTGTGCATACAGTCCGCCACGATCTTCGTAGTCGGAGTTGTGTGCGTAATTCATGAGTTGTCGGCTTGTGGAAGCCGATTCACACATCTTCTTTCGGCACTCTTCTTCGTGGTGGCCGAGCTTTCCGCAATATCCGCATTCGGTTGCGTTTTGACGGCTCGGGGCGAAGTGGAAGCTCCCCCTTCTTGCGAAGGTTCCTCGTTGGCCTTCGTTTTGCGGCCGAAATTGGGAGTTATTGTCGTAGGTCGGACCTCGTCCGCCTTGTCCTTGGCTGAATCGGCCTCTCCCTCGTCCGCGTCCTCTTCCTCCATTAGAGTGCGTGTAGAGCATGTGGCCTTCCGACTCATTGCTCCTTGTACGCATGTGGTTTTCTTCGACCAATAGCATTGATTGGAGCTCGAAGAAGGAGGGAGATTCTCCCATGCTAGAACGGCGGTTCGCATCTTGCCGAACCGAGGTGCGAGGCCGACGAGGCATATTTGCACCATCTCATCATCATCTGTACTTACACTAATTGAGCTGAGCGAGTCGCAAAGCTCCTTGATCTTCAAGGTGTATGTCATGATGGACATGTCCCTTTGTTGAATGTTGTTCAACTCTTGGTGGAGTTGAAGCTTCCTCGTGGTCGTGTTGGCGGCGAAAATCTTTCGTAGATTTTCCCACACTTCCTTCGGCGTCTTTCTCGAATGTAACCGAGCATGTGTTCGTGAACACATGTCGCCAAACAATACATCACACAGCTTGCGGCTTGCTCCCATGTCGCGTATCCGGGAGCCGCTTCGGAGGTGGGTCTTCATGCGCTCCTTTGATGTAGCTCTAATAGCCTTGTCCGACAAGGTATTGGTGCATCTTGTACTCCCAAGATGCGAAGTTTTTTCGATCCAACTTCTCGGTAGGGAGAGCGCTCCCCATTTGAGTATTCATTAAGTCGATTCTTCTTCTTCTTCTTCTTCTTCTTCTCTCTTCGAATGCGAGCTATATAGCGAAGCTACGATAGCTATGAGCCGGTTCTTGGTTGTCGGCGTAGAACACAACACGCGAGCACGATGAGGCGAATGGGCTAGATCGAGCTACCAAATCGCTCTGATACCATGTAAAGAATCAAGAGATGGATTCTTGTGAAGCGGAAGAGATATGAGTTATGTGTGTGTATGAGAGAGAGAGTGAGAGAGTGAGAGAGACAAGGAATACGCAAGGTAAAAGTATATTGACAAAGGAGAAAGACTCAACATTATACAAGGTGGGAGGATGGTGCTTTATGTAGTCACCCTCTCTCCTCATTATCTACAAGCCTCATGGAGCATGGGGAATGTGAAAGCTCATAAGTTGTGTCATAGAATATGATTCTATGACTCATACTAAATGCTAGAATACAAAGTGGTGACATAATGGTGACTCTTGACCGTTGGAGTGTCTCTTCACTCTCAAGGTGAGTTCACACACTAGACCAAGTTGAGCTTGATTCTCAACAGTTTTTTTAAAAGAAACATATATGTCAAGAGTCCTTATTTCCCCCTCGTTTACTACAAAATATGTTGGTACATTACCTAACCTCAAGTCTCGTAATTACGATGGCATACGCCAAAGTGCAACCTAATGGTCAAGCCAAACATATGATAAAATCGAGACACGTAATCGAGGCATGTAGCCTCTACGCACACGAAACATCCAAAAATAAGGGTTAATCGTAATACGCAATTGAGGTATTGACCTCATACGCATACGTAACATATGTATGTGAGCATAATACACAATTGAGGTATTAACCTCGTACGCATACGACACTAATCACATATTAAATATATGTCAAATGAGGTATTGACCTCATACACATATGTAAACGTTTTATACAACCAATTAATTACCACTACAACATCATTGAATTAATGAAAACAATTACATATAGACTATACACATGATTAGATGGGAGAAGAAAAAATAGAAAAAAAAAAAGGAAAGAGTTACCGAAGCTCCTTTGTTGATCGTTGTCTGGATCAAGGCTGACCGCACATCGATCGATCACCATTAATCAACAAAACAAAAGACAACAAAAGAAACATTAGTAAATTAGCTCGGATACCAACTATCAGAGACATGAACTAATGTAAGCATAAAATAAGGATAAAACATAGATCTACATAGATATAAAGGAGAGAGAGAAAGAAGGGTGTCGATCCACCCGGCCACCCCCGAACGAAGGGATCGAGATGGACTTGAGCCTCAATCGGTTTCCCATACCACATCCATGCCGTTGAATCGTACCTTGTGCTGCCGCGCTCACTACAAGACTTGACCCACCACAAGACAAAGTCTCAACGTAGTCAACAAGATGATCAAATGATGGTAGCTAGGCCTCTTATTTATAATGATACCCAAGGCCCCCAGGCAAGTTCACACTTGGCCTAATGGGTTGTCTCAATCCCGAGGATTAAAAGTAATCCTCCCCTTCTTTATACTCTCGTTTAACCCTCACACTTATCCACGTTGTCGCGTTGTTACGCGCGTGCGTGGAGAAAGGCAAGACCACGGGGGTCTTGGACTAGGGAGTGACGGAGCGTAGGAAATCGTGCTTCACCTTTCCCAGGGCACCCCAGGAGCACACCGGAAGCAACCGAAGGGGGAGAGAGAGAAAGAGAGCAGGCACGCAACATTGACTCTCGCACGAACATGTACATAAGCCAGAAAGAAACCCTAAGACACACACACGCACACCAACAGAGACCCGAATATGCACAACCAAATGTATATGTATTTACAAGACAACGAGATTCAACACCGACTTCTAGCCGGACCTAGGCCGCATGAGATACAACCGTTGTCTACTACCAAGCCGTCGGTCGGGGAGCTCTCGGGCTTGTCGCGCCGAGCGGGGTCTTGCACAGAGTACAGGACAAAAAACTGGAACGCTAGATGCCAAGGCTCGACACACAAAAGGACGAAGAAGAAGAAGAAGCAGAGGAGAGCAAGAAGAAGAAACCCTAAAACAAGAGAGAGAGAGAGAGAGAGAAAGAGAGAACGTCTTTCAGTCTAACGGTATACCCTACTAATACAAAATGGGCAACCCTTCTACAAGGGACCATCCCTTCCTTTTATAGAACAAGGAGAGGGATGCGTTACAATGTGGGATAAATCCCGATTTACATGGGATTCTTCGTCCCGACTTAACTCCTATTATTCACACAATTACACGAGGGTGAGTGCACATGGTGCACCCCGCTGATGTAGCCAATCTTTCCCGGTTTCCGCCTCTGGCCGAAATTCTTCACGACATCCGCCCCCACCTAACCGCACGTCCACCGATACGTGCCAAATCTGGTTGAAAGGTGAGAGATTTCGGCCGGTGAGAAACCAGTCTTCCGTAATCCGCATCCCGGCTTGCTGCCAGTTTGAACCGTCGGTTGCGGTTCTCCCTTCGCGCTTACCTCTCCGTAGGCTCATTCGACCCGTCGATGGGTCCTTCACCACGATCTCCGTAGAACGCGTACTTCCGCTGGCCCTTGTTCGGCCGTATGCACGCTCCGGTCTCCGCCGTATGCCCGATGTCCTCCGCTTGGAGAACGCCCGTAGTGGCCCGCTTGGCCTCCGTCAACCATTCGTGTTGTCCTGATTGCCATCCCATGTTGCTTCGCGTTGCCTTCGTCCTCTCGCCACCACCTTCTTTCTCCATGGTCTCGAACCGCCATGGTCTCCGGAATGGTGTGGGGGATCCTTTTCTGGCCTTCTACGCGGTACCTCCGAACCGCGCAACCCATCTTCGCGCTCGCCTTTCCACTCTGGCACCTCCGTGTGCCGCATACCCTCGTCCGTTGTTTGGCACTACCTGTGCTGTACTTAGGTTCATTGCACGCCTTGTCGGCCCCTTTCCCATCCAGATCGTGCATCACCGCTCACCCGTATACCGGTGTCCTCCGCATCTGAGGAACACCCCGTAGTAGCCCGCTTGGCCCTTCCCGTCTTCGTGTTGCTCCAACAGGTCCTGAGTCTTCTGCTTGCCGTCGTCCCCTCGCCCCCACCAGCTTGTCACCCCGGGTTTGTCGTGTCAGTCTTCGCTACTTCAACGGAGCTACCGAGATCTACGAAGCGAGTGTGGAGAATCCTCCTCCGGCCTCTCTTGCCATCCCCTGACTCCGACCCTGTGCAGTCCACTAAGCACCTGTCACCTCGTTCCCGGCACCTCCCTTGTGCCATCTTCCGCTTCCTTTGTTCGGCACCATCCGTGCCGAACACCGTCCAGTAGTCACGCTTCGATCCGGCCCACGATGGCCACTTGCGAGACTCTTGTTTCGTCCCAGGTGTGCCTTTTCGGCCCGACGCACTTCCATGGGTTTGCCCTACTGGCTCCTTCCGCTACCGTAACCGGCCGATAAGGATTTCGCACTTCGTCCACCCCGTCTTACCGACCTTTGTCGATGTCGGGTCCCGTTCCTTGCTGCCACCTTCCTTCTCCCTCGGTCTTACATTGCCACGTTGAAGGATCCGGTGTGAAGGATCCTCCTTGGGCCTCTAATTTGTCTTCCCAACCCTGTCCCGAGTCGCCCTTTTTCGCATGCCAAGAGGGCAATTTGCTCCGCGCCCTCTCCCGTGGTACCGACGTACCGTGTCCTCGGCCTCTTCGTAGGCCTGGTCTCTTCCTCCCTCCCGAATGGTTATCCGGGAGTTCGCTCCGCCCCGTTCTCGTTCGGGTCCATTCGTCATTCTTCAGATTGTCGGGTCCCGTTCTCCTGTCGCCACCGACCTCTCCTATAGGACTCACGCCGGCACTCAGGCCGACAGCCGGATTGGTGTGAAGATCTCCATAGGACCGGTCTTCGTTCTCCTCTTCATCCCTTGTACTTCTCCCGAACTCGTCGTTGCTCTCCTTCTCGTGTACCCGCCTCCATCTCCCATCTCTCTGGGTCTCACGCCGGCTCTCGTTGCCGGCTGCCTTCTCCCGAACTCGTCGTTGCTCTCCTTCTCGTGTACCCGCCTCCATCTCCCATCTCTCTGGGTCTCACGCCGGCTCTCGTTGCCGGCTGCCTGAGTCTCCAGATAAGACGTGGTGTTTCCGCCTCGCAATGATTTGCGGACGCTCGTTCAGGGTACCGCTCCCAAGCACGTTCGGGGTACCGCTCCCAAGCACATTCGGTGAGAAGCATCTGGTCTGTGATCAACCAAGCCCCGCCTGGGCTTGGTTCTCCAATGTCCGGAGTTTCGGCTCTCATGCCAACCTCTCCAGACTCGTTCCGAACCCTTGATCACTTCCCTTCCAATTCCCGACCTTCGCCCGGTCGGTCTTTCTCCCCATGTCAAAGAGAGCGGCTCGTCCCGCACCCTCTCCCATATCGGCACCTTCATGCCGAATCCGACCCTGATCGAACGATCCACGACCGGATTACGCTCCATCCGTATCGGAATGCCGATCTTTCCGTGCCGCCTCCGTCCTTGGCCTCCTCGCAGGCCGTTTCCCATCCCTCTTCGCTGGCATCGTGCCAGGACTCCTCGTCGGCGCCTTCCTTCTCTCCGGTCTCATGTCAGCACACGGGCTCGACCACCGGAGTCTCCGGAATCCGTGTGGAGGGCTCTTCTTCGCTCCCGACCTTGTCCTCGGTCGGCAATTCTCCGCAAGTCGAGAGGGCGTTATGTTCCACACCCTCTCCCGTCGTACCGTCGTACCGGTTTTCCGCCATCGCGTGGGGCAAGTCCGTCTCCTCGGTCTCGGCTTGCGGCCTCGATCTTTCCTCTTCCTCGAGCATCGCCTCGAGAGCTGCATACGCCTCCGCAATCCTTGCCCCAACGCCGACCCTTGCCGACTCTCTTTGCCATTCGGCCTCTTCCCGTTGTGATGGCACGCCATCGCGCGCCTTCCTCTTAGCCTTCTCGGCTCGCTCATCGTCTAGCCGTTGGCACACCCTTTCGACCTTCGACCAGTCCTCAGTGAGCCCATTCGCTCCATCATCGTCTTCGAGCTCAATCCCGATGGCCTCCCGTTCCACTCGGTTGATCGACCTGACGAACAATAGGACTTTGTCCGCTCCCACCAAACCTTGTTCCCGCTCCGGGAGCCGAGCAAGCCGCCGCTCGTACTCTCGGAACGCCTTCATTGCGCCCCGGTGGGTCTTCGCCGACGATATCCATTGGTCGAAGTCACGCCTTCCCCGGCCTTTCGGCCGCCCTCCGTATGCCTTCAGGAGCGCCTCTTCGAAGGCCTCCCACGAACTATGAGCCTCACGGAGCTCCTTTACTTCCGCATGCATCCGGACAGCTACGACCCGACAGAAGAACTCCAGCCTCAACGCCTCATCTACGCCACGCTCCTCCATTTCCGCGTTGTAGGCTTCAAGGTAAGATGGGACTTTGTCCCCGTTGAAACGGCTGACTCTCTCGACCACTCGCTCAACCGCTTGTTGCATTGCTTCTCGCCTCCTCACCACTCGTGCCGACTCCAACACCACTTCGGCCACCATCACCGCGAGGTCGTCATCTTCCGACTCCATCCTCCCTTGCCGCCTTTCACGTCGGGTTCACCAAAGATGTCGCGTTGTTACGCCCGTGCGTGGAGAAAGGCGGGACCACAGGGGTCTTGGACTAGGGAGTGACGGAGCGTAGGAAATCGTGCTTCACCTTTCCCAGGGCACCCCAGGAGCACACCGGAAGCAACCGAAGGGAGAGAGAGAGAAAGAGAGCAGGCACGCAACATTGACTCTCGCACGAACATGTACATAAGCCAGAAAGAAACACTAAGACACACGCACGCACGCCAACAGAGACCCGAATATGCACAACCAAATGTATATGTATTTACAAGACAACGAGATTCAACACCGACTTCTAGCCGGACCTAGGCCGCATGAGATACAACCGTTGTCTACTACCAAGCCGTCGGTCAGGGAGCTCTCGAGCTTGTCGCGCCGAGCGGGGTCTTGCACAGAGTATAGGACAAAAAACTGGAACGCTAGATGCCAAGGCTCGACACACAAAAGGACGAAGAAGAAGAAGAAGCAAAGGAGAGCAAGAAGAAGAAACCCTAAAACAAGAGAGAGAGGGAGAGAGAGAGAGAAAGAGAGAACGTATTTCCGTCTAACGGTATACCCTACTAATACAAAATGGGCAACCCTTCTACAAGGGACCATCCCTTCCTTTTATAGAACAAGGAGAGGGATGCGTTACAATGTGGGATAAATCCCGATTTACATGGGATTCTTCGTCCCAACTTAACTCCTATTATTCACACAATTAAACGAGGGTGAGTGCACATGGTGCACCCCGCCGATGTAGCTAATCTTTCCCGGTTTCCGCCTTTGGCCGAAATTCTTCACGACAACGTGTATAGAATACTACGGTAAATTCTCACCACAGGATATTATATGGTCATGCCCGTAACAGGAGAGTTGTGGGTGCCACTGTAGTTGGTCCTGATGTCATTCGAGTCAGAGATCTTCCACGAGGTGTGCCCACTATATTAATGCTTGGTGGTGAGGAAAACGAATTCCGAACTAATGTAAAGATGGCATGTAATCATTTCTTCTGTATTCTTGGATTGCACATTGAAAGTAATACAAAACAAGTTTTAGGGGAAGTTAGTGAGAACACACAAGATAATGGCATCAGTGGCAGTGATGATGATCAGAAGAAGAGAAGCTACATACTAACGCCTTGCTTCTTCTTGGTGTCCCCGAATGCATCGAGGTATACTGCAGGATCGGGAGAACAGCTCTCAAAGCCGACCATGCGCAAACGGTCTGCTAGTAGACGCCACAGCCGACCAGACGAACGTGGAGTCTGCCACTCTACCACAGTTTTGATTTAGCAAGATCCATAGATATGCCTTCCGAGGAGATGACATAATTGTTACCCGTAAGAATATACGAGGAGGCATAAGGGTATGTGTAATGATGTGGTTGATGTGTATGTATAATATGAATGAGCGTGTGAGGATGAGTATGTGTATGTGTATAAACACATGCACATTTGTGTGCATGTGTACAAAGGTGAGAAAGTGGGTACGTAATGTAACTACCTACTTGTCTCATTCTTTATTTGTAACGGTTACCTCTTGTACTATATAAACCCCACCCATGGGGCATAATGGAATACATCTTTTCCCTCTCATTTTTGTGTCATTTTGTATTTTCACTTTCCTTCTCTCTCTCTATCGTAACCCCCTTTGGAGGGGGGTGAAGCCATTCTAAGCTTCACCCCCCACCCCAACAACAATAACCTCAAAATTCCACTTGGTTGCACTCGAAACTACATTTTTCCAGTTTTGCATAAAGACCATGTTCTCGAAGTCGTTTTAGTACTAATAGTACATGAGAATCATGCTCTTCTTGGGTCTTCGAATAAACCAGTAGATCATCCAAATAGATGATCGAACAAACATCCAAGAGATCTCGGAATATATCATTTTCCATGTGTTGAAATATTGTTGGCGCATTGGTGAGACCGAATGGCATGACCGTATACTCGAAGTTCCCATATCTGGTGCGAAACGTGGTTTTCCATTCATCTCCTGGCCGGATCTGTACGAGGTTATATGCTCCTCATAAGTTGATCTTTGTGAGGAACCTTGCACCATTGATCCGTTCTAAAATACTTGAGATAAGGGGGAGTGCGTACCTATTCCTGATGGTGACCTTATTCAAGCCACGGTGATATACGACGAGACGAAGTGATCCATCCTTTTTCTTGACAAAGAAAATGGGTGCGCCGGCTAGAGATTTCGAATGTCGAATGAAACCGTTTGCCAAATTCTCCTCTATATAAACTCGAAGGACTTCTAGCCCGGTTGGTGACAAGTTGTAGATCGGTCCCCATGGTGGCTCTTTTCCCGGTTGTAAATTGATGGGGCAATCATACGTTTAGTGATGAGGAAGCTACTGAGAACTCAATGCTCCTTATGCACAACGCTCGGCCACGACCGAGCTTAGGATCATACACAGAAAACGGGAAACAAATGCACGCGACACAAAAGGAGAGAAAAGGTACACAGGATGTTTACGTGGAAAACCCCAAACTAGGGGGAAAAACCACGGCAGCCCACAGGCTGCAAACTGTCATTATGTAAGTATGTACAACAGTGAGTTCACTGAGGCACCGACCTCGTGCTCACGGATCTTCGCCACAGGCGGCGGTTACAACAGAGGCAGCGACCTCTTTCTCTCTCTCTCTCTCTCCCTGTACAGTTACGCACACTAATCTCGTGCAAAACAGAAATGACAACAACTGCGACACATATTTGCCCTAAGTCATATTTATACTAATATGACTTTTCGGCTATTTACAAATATAGCCTCGATGGACTATCAGAAACATATTTACGAATATGTCTCTTCCTCTGGTTCTCACCGGGTCTGCACCATCCGGCTCTCCGTAGCCGGGTACTCCTTATCCGATTCTCACCGGACCTGCACCATCCGGCTCTCCGTAGCCGGGTACTCCTCATCCGGTTCACACCGGGACTGCACCATCCGGCTCTCCGTAGCCGGGTACTCCTCATCCGGTTCACACCGGGTCTTCACCATCCAGCTCTCCATAGCCAGGTACTCCTTATCCGGTTCTCACCGGGTCTACACCATCCGGCTCTCCGTAGCCGGGTACTCCTTATCCGGTTCTCACCGGGCCTGCACCATCCGACTCTCCGTACTCGGGTACTCCTCATCCGGTTCATACCGGGTCTGTATCATACGGCTCTCCGTAGCCAGGTACTCCTCTTCCGATTTCGGCCTCGGCCGAGATTGTTCGTCAGCACTGTTCTTCTCCCTTCCCATCCGGAGGGACCTGTCTCCCAACAAACTCCCCCTTCACTCCGGCATGGGATGTCTTACCAGTCCGATCCTCTTCCGACATGCATCCAGCTTGTCGGGTATCAGAACTTTGGTCAGCATATCTGACCCGTTCTCGACCGTGTGGATCTTCGTCAGCGCGATATCCTGGTCATCTACTCTTTCCCGGATCCAGTGATATCTCCGTTGGATATTCTTCGTCCAGGAATGGTAGGCCGCATTCTTAGCAAGGTGGATGGCACTTTGACTGTCGCAATAGAGTCGGTATTCATCTTGCCAGATACCGAGCTCTCCGATGAAGTCCTTCATCCATAAGATTTCCTTGTCGGCTTCCACAGCTGCCATGTACTCCACCTCCGTGGTTGACAATGCAACCGTCTTCTGCAGCCTCGACTGCCACGAAACAGCTCCCCCTGCATATGTCATTACATACTCGGATGTAGACCGGCTGGTATCCACATCAGCTGACATGTCCGAATCGGTGAAACCGTCAAGTTGAGGTTTTCCGGAGCCGAATTGGAGACACATATTTGAAGTGCCCTTCAAATACCGGAGTATCCATTTGACCGCGTTCCAGTGCTCCTTGTCGGGATTGCTCATGAACCGGCTCACCACTCCGACTGTGTATCCTATATCCATTCGGGTACACACCATTGCGTACATCAGGCTCCCGACGGCAGAGGCATATGGAATTTTAATCATATCCGCCTTCTCTGCTTTCGTCTTCGGGCTCTGCTTACCGGATAGCCTGCAGTTTGCCGGAAGTGTCGATCCGACTGGTTTCGCTTCTGACATGTTGAACCGGTGAAGTACCTTTGTCACATACTTCTCCTGTGACAGCCATAAATGCTTCACTGACCGGTCCCGAATGATGTGCATCCCCAGCATCTGTCTTGCCGGACCCAAATCTTTCATTGAGAAGGTCCGGTTGAGAGCCTTCTTCAGCATCCGTATTTTGACTTGGTCCCGTCCGACGATCAACATGTCATCCACGTACAGAAGGAGTATTAGGAAGTCGCCTCCTTCAAACTTCTTCACAAACACACAGTGATCGGCTTGTGTCTTGTGGTACCCTTGATCGGTCATGAAGGAGTCGAACTTCCAGTACCATTGCCGGGGGGCCTGCTTCAACCCGTAGAGGCTCTTCTTCAGCCGGCAAACCAGGTGCTCCTTCCCTTTCTCCACAAATTCTTCCGGTTGCTGCATGTAGATCTCCTCTTCGAGGTCGCCGTGAAGGAATGTCGTCTTCACGTCCAGCTGCTCTACCTCAAGGTCCATGCTTGCCGCTATACTCAGCACCGTCTGGATGGAGGGCATCTTTACTACCGGGGCAAATATCTCGTCGAAGTTCACGCCCTTCTTCTGCTGGAACCCCTTCACCACGATCCTGGCTTTGTATCTCGGGGGGTTCCCGGCATCTCCCGGTTTCAACTTGTAGAACCACTTGTTTCAGCTTCCTCTACTTCTTCTTCTGCCAGTTCGGTATCCTCACCGTATCCGGCTGGTTCTTCGAGTGCTAACCGGTCTCTCGCCGGTTGGGTCTGCTCATCGTAGAGTCGATCCTTACCGGTCGACTCGGAGTTCATTATCTTCTTCTCCGACTCCCAGTTGGCGAGCGTCTTGTCCTCCATGAAGATAATATCTCGACTCCGGAATACCTTCTTGTCGACCGGGTCCCACACTCGGTAGCCGAACTCATCGTCACCGTAACCGAGGAATATGCATGGCCGGATCTTTGGATCTAACTTTCCTCTCCGGTCCTTTGCTACATGCACGTACACGAGACACCCGAACACCTTCAGATGCCAGTAGGACACTTCCTTACCGGTCCATATTCTTTGTGGCGTGTCTCCGTCCAAGGGTACTGAGGGTGATCTGTTTATCACGTATGTCGCCGTCGACAATGCCTCAGCCCAAAACTTCTTGCGTAGTTTTGCATGCGCTAGCATACTCCGGACCCTCTCCATTATGGTCCAGTTCATCCTCTCGGCCAGTCCGTTTAGTTCCGGCGTCTTCGGCACGGTAAATTCGAGCCGGATTCCCTTCGAGCGGCAGTACTCCTCGAACTGCCCCGGTATTCTCCTCCGTTGTCTGCTCGAACCGCCTTCAGCTTCCAGCCGGTTTCTCTTTCCACTCTCGCGTGGAGCTCTTTGAAGACAAGATAGCACCTGATCCTTCGTCTTCAACGGTGTGGCCCACAGCTTCCGGCTGTGGTCATCTATAAATGTCACGAAGTACTGCGCTCCGGCATGTGACTTCGTGTCTACTTGACACACATCCGTATGCACCAACTCTAGTGGTGCATTACGTCTCATCGGTGGCCTTGGTCGGAAGGAGGTCCGGTTTTGTTTACCGGCCAGACAGTCAGTGCACTTCTCCAAGTGCACGTTCTTCACTGGAATGAGGTTGTCGTCTGCAAGCCTCTTCATCCCCTTCTCGCTCATATGACACAGTCTCTTGTGCCACAACTCACCGGCAGTGTCGGATGCCACGTTCACTTCTTCCGGGCATAACCGGCCATTCATCAGGTACAGTGTGTTGACCTTCCGGGCCCGAGCCATAATCAGGCTCCCTTTGCTGAACTTCATGACACCGTTCCGGATGCTACCCGTGTAGCCTTCATCATCTAGCCGGCCGGCTGATATCAGGTTCAGACGAACCTCCGGAACGTGTCAGACATCCTTCAGTAGCAACTTGCATCCGGTTGGTGTTGACAGCCACACATCTCCTATGCCGACAATTCGACATGTACCTTCATTCCCCATCGGGACACAGTCGTGGTCATCGGCTGAGTAGGATGAGAAGCATTTCCGGTCCGGGGTAAGGTGGAACGATGCTCCGGAGTCTACCACCCAGGTCATCTCGTCGCCGGCAAGGTTTATCTCACTCTCCTCGGTGATGAGTATCAACTCTTCTTCACTTGCCGCGATTGCCGTCGTTCCCTTCCGGTCCGTCCCCTTCCGATCTTTACCGTTCCGGTCCGGGGTCCGCTTCGAATCGGTACCGTCGGTTTCCTTGTCTTTACGGAAATGCCGACAGTTCTTTTGGAAGTGACCCGGCTTGCTGCAATAGAAGCAAGTGGGCCTCCCCCTTGACTTTGACCGTGTCCCCGACTTCTCCCGGTTCTGGGGACTACGGTTTCTATGTCTTCCGCGTTCTGATTCGGTAAGGAGCAGTTTGGAGTCGGAGCTCGTATCTTTATCTTTCCGACGCGCCTCCTCATCTAGCAAGCTCGACTTTACTCTTGCTAGGGATAACCGTTTTCCTTCCGGTCCGACGTTGCCCAAAGTGACCACCAACGTCTCCCAGCTATCCGGGAGGGAACCGAGCAGGAGCAGCGCTAGTACCTCATCAGCGAGAGGTACTTCCAATGACGTTGCTTGGTGTATCAGCCCCTAGAAGGCATTCATATGCTCCGCCATGCTGGAGCCATCTTGGTACCGGAGTCTTACTAGCTTCCGGAATACCGAAACCTGATTAACAGCATTTTTGTTTTGAAACATTATGCCGATCTTCTCCCAGAGCTCATGAGCCTTGCTCTCTTCATTGAAGTTGTTGTACAGGCTCATGTCGATGAAGCACCGTATGTACGCCGTTGTCTTCATGTGCATCACCTCCCATATCGCGGCGTCGATTTTGTCCAGTCTCTTGTCCCCGAACTGAACCGGCAGCCAGAGGTCTTTAACCATGAGCATGTCCCTCATCTTCGACTTCCATACCGAATAGTTGGAGCTGGTGAGCTTGAACATGCCGCCAAACGATTCATCCATATTTCTGTGTCGTTTCGCTCTGATACCAATTATTGAGAACTCAATGCTCCTTATGCACAACGCTCGGCCACGACCGAGCTTAGGATCATACATAGAAAACGGGAAACAAATGCACGCGACACAAAAGGAGAGAAAAGGTACACAGGATGTTTACGTGGAAAACCCCAAACTAGGGGGAAAAACCACGGCAGCCCACAGGCTGCAAACTGTCATTATGTAAGTATGTACAACCGTGAGTTCACTGAGGCACCGACCTCATGCTCACGGATCTTCGCCACAGGCGGCGGTTACAACAGAGGCAGCGACCTCTTTCTCTCTCTCTCTCTCTCCCTGTACAGTTACGCACACTAATCTCATGCAAAACAGAAATGACAACAACTGTGACATATATTTGCCCTAAGTCATATTTATACTAATATGACTTTTCGGCTATTTACAAATATAGCCTCGATGGGCTCTCAGAAACATATTTACGAATATGTCTCTTCCTCCGGTTCTCACCGGGTCTGCACCATCCAGCTCTCCGTAGCCGGGTACTCCTTATCCGGTTCTCACCGGGCCTGCACCATCCGGCTCTCCGTAGCCAGGTACTCCTCTTCCGATTTCGGCCTCGGCCGAGATTGTTCGTCGGCACTGTTCTTCTCCCTTCCCATCCGGAGGGACCTGTCTCCCAACAGAAGCGTATTGGCTTGTACCTTATCAAACACATCGGCATAATGACGATACTTCTCTGGAAGTTGAACTGTGGATTCCTCTTTAGTAGTGTTGGAAGGTTTTATTGATACTGCGAAGACAAACATTACTTCCTTGCATCCTTCCTCATGCAATTGGTGTAGCGAAATGGTTGCAATCTTATGAGTAGATCCTCGGGTTTGTCGATACCAGATTTCTCTTGTTCTCCAATCTATGTCTAGGTTATGTAATTCGAACCACGGTAACCCTAAGACAATTGGATGATCTGGACTACTAATTATATTAAGAGTGCTAAGACATGTACTGGAGGAGTCGACAATGCCACATGACATCATTAGAGCAAAGTTCACTTTACCTCGGATGCTAATAGAAGCACCATTTCAACATATAGTTTTTATTAAATGGATACATAGCCGATGACAAGATACGATATCTCATCAAGCTTTCAAGGCATCGCGATCACTCTATAAGTCCGAGATACTAGTTCTTGGTATAGCATTGTGGTAAGTTGGCTTTTTGCAAATGGCCTAAACATTAATAACCTACCTCCTCTTAAGTACAACCACGAGACCAAGAAAACTTTAATCTCTCATGAGGACTATAATAAAGTAGTATTCCAAGACATGTGGAAAATTTACACTCAACATAAATGGAACAACCCACTACTCTAGCCACTCCCACCTTAAATCTTGTACTATAAGGAACACTTCATGCACTTCTCTAAGTTAGGTTTTATTATACGACCAAAATATCTAGATACATTCTTACTAAATGCATTAAGGATTGCCATTGGACAACTTAGAGTATCATCTCACCAACTTAAGGTTGAGAATGGTCGTGCTAATGGAGTCTCTAGAGTGGAAAGGATATGTAGATTATGTCACATAGTGATAAAGTATGACTATCACTTTACATAAAAATGTCCAACTTATGTAGAGATAAGGGCAAAATAATTGCAAATAGTACATAGAGAGGGGCAAAATTCTCCCTCGCGAAAGCAAAAAACCAAATTTGGTCTTTGAAAACATTAATATTTCTTTCTTTCTTTCTTTCAACTGAATAGGGTTATTTCTACAAATTTTACATCCACCTTTTCTCTCTTCTATGTCACTTCCGTGTAGCTCGCGGAACACTATCCATAAATCCATGGAGTTATGTCTCCCATCGATGTCTTTAACCTTGAGTCTAGACCGACGTATGCCCTTTTGATGGGAATCAAGCGAAGGTGGTTGTCGAGCACCTTCGAGCTACTATATCTAATTTGGTATTCACTTATTAGTACTTAATCTCTCTCCCTTGCTTTTCTCTCTCTTACAAAAAGAAGATCTACTATTGTTAACACCACTTCTTAATGTAAAGAGGTTTAGCACCATACAAGAGGAGGAGATTAGGATTCGTCTTACTTAGCTCTTAATCCTAATCTCTCTTAACTCTAATGAAGGATTAAGGAGATAGAAGAGATACTCTTAGTATACTAAAAAAAAAGGAGAATCCCTAAGAATCAAGAAGAGTTTTCAAAGTAACCAAAAGGTAGCTTTTATAACTTTTTACACTTAGGCAAGTGTCTCCCTTTCATACTAGGTTGTCCATTGCCCAACATTGTTTCCTCTTTGGTTTGTTCTATCCCCTTTTTTCCTAAGGTTGGTTGAGCTCAGTGCCTCTTGTTGGTGCCACAATCTCCACAATAGGTGTGCTAAGTGTTGGATACTTAACATCTTTTACAATCATAAAGAAAAATGCATCGAAAATGTTCTTGTGAGATTCAACATGGGTAAGTGCAAGGCAATCAATACTCTACTTGCAAGTTACTTTATTTAACTCAATTCCAAATAGTGTCCCACAAGTGAGAAAGAGAAAGAAGAAATGAAATAGGTACCATATACTTCCATGTTAGCAATTTGATATATGGTATGATATGCATAAGGTCTGACATTGCTCGTGCAACTCATGTGGTCAATCGATTTCCCTCTAAATTCTAATCATTAGGAAGCAATGAAATGGATGATGCAACATCTAAGAAGCACTTCTAGATTTTGTCTGAAATTTGGTGATAACTAAACCATATAAGATGGCTACACATATGCAAACATGACAAGTGACATTACCTCTGGGAAGTACACAATTAGGTATTTGATTATCTTCGCAAGGGGAGTTGTCTCTTGGAAGTGGATGTTTGGAATCAAATGGAGAGGAAGCGGAAAGCGGAGGCAACAAGGTCATGAACATCTTGGTCTAGTAGGAGGAAAGTGCAAGTTTGGAAGAGAGAGAGAGAGAGAGAGAGAGAGAGAGAGAGAGAGAGAGCACTAATCCTCTAATTGGAGAGGACACACCTCACCCCTTTATATAGGGAATGAGAAGGATAATGTAAAAGTGTGAAAGTGACAAAGGTGTATGTAGGGTACATTATCCATAACCACCCCATTCCCTTGTAATGGGCAGTACAAAAAGTAGGAGAAATGTACAACAATAGTCAGAATATACAAAGAGGACAAAAACCTCCCATAAGTCACATATGAAATCCAAAAGTGGGAGGTGGCCTAAGAGCTCGTAATGTTAGGTTGAGTCGTTGAAGGCCCATTTGTGGACGAATAAGTTGAAAGTGGTAGGGTGGGTGGCAAGCTCTTGGTAAGAGAATTTGAATTTTGCACATTATCCTCGATGTGGACTTTGTTGATGCTTATTGTATTTGAAGTCAAGGGTTTGCAAAAGAAGTGGTATCATACTTCAATGTGCTTTGAGTTCGCAATCTATTGTAATTTGTTAACCAAAGCTCCTTCGGGGATTGTATATTAAGAGTTTTATTGAGGGAGAGATTGATGAGATCTCCACTATAAGCAATGCTTCTCCCCAAAAGTTTTGTCAAACTTGTAGGTTGGAGCATGGATGTTATCCTCTATTGGAGTGTTATGCTCATTTGCTCCACAACACCATTGTCTTTAGGGGTGTACGGGGTAGTGAGCTCCCATCGGATACCCTTTTCATTGCAAAATTTGTTGACTCAATGTATTGTGTGAATTTGGTTCCATTATACGACTTGAGGCACTTCAACTTCCAACTGCTTGGTCTTATTGTCACAATAAATGTGTAAGTCACTTTATAGTAGTGGGAATATTCCTTTTTGGTTAACTAACGTGCCATTTAATATTACCTAGATACAAGCTAGTTCTAAATAGTATTGTCTTACAAAATGGTACATACTTCAAGACCAAGTACATCATCTTAACTTGCCAGCAAAGAATATTCTTCTAATCAACATGACTAGTGAATGTCATTGCCAACCAAGAGCTTCCCTCTTAAATTCATTATGCTTGACTCATCGAGAAGTATCCACATTGACACCTTATCAATGCATATGGTCATGTTGCACAATAACTACTCCTAATTTGGGATGCTATCTCAAAATGTACACTCCAAGAATACATATGGGGATAAATTACGAGTTGGGGGGTGATTATGAAAAAGTCAAAGTCAAAGTTTAAGCAAGAGTAAGGCAAGAAGAAAGAGCGGGAAATTTTGAAACTGTGAAATATCACCTATAGTAAGCAGTAGTACACAATTGTGTTAGGCTAGTTAAGCTATTAGTTTACTATCAAAACACCCAAATGGAAGAAAAACAAAAGAGGCACTATGAGATTAAGAAAGGGGGAAACACAAAACTTCAAAAGATCAACTCAAGGACACACCCACAAAAGAGAAAGTTGAGAACCAAAGTAGGTGTGGGTGAAAAGTGCAAGTGTGGAAGAGAGAAATAGAGAAAGCACACGCAATGTAAAGTTGTAATCTTCTATTTTTGAAGAGTATATAGAGAATGAGAAGGACAATGTACAAGTCTGAAAGGGGACAAAGGCATATGTTCGGCACATTACCCTTCGACCGTCAAAACTTTTAAAATGTGTGGCATTATCCAAAATAGAAAGAGAGTACATTGCTTCTCCAAAAGCTTACAAAGAGATGTTGTGGTTGAAGAAGTTTCTACACGAGTTGGGCTTAATGGGTGAAAGTATAGTCTCCACTGTGATAGACAAAGTATTATACATTTTTGCAAGAACTCTGCTTTCCATTCCAAGCCTAAACACATTGATCTGAGATACCATTAGATTGAGAATGTGCCTAAAGAATTAATATACATGCAAATTGAGAAGGTTCTAACATGATGAAAAGTGTTCACCACGAAAGAAGATAGAAGTTTGTAGACAAAAAGAAATTTCAAATGTATGGGGATATTTGTGGGGCTTTTTCTCGTAAGGGGACCCCACAACTTTAAAATAAAAAGAATGAGGAGGTTATTTTTGCAATTTCTACAATCACCTTGTTTCTCTTCTTTATCAATCATTACTGAGAGAAGTTAGCATGATGGGGTAGAAATATGTGTGTGTATATATATATATATATATTATTTGGAGAGAGAGGGGGGGGAAGGAAGAATCAAGCTCATCAATCTCAACTCATATCCTTGTTCAATGGAGTTTACACTGAAACCCTAGTTTCTATCCCTGTCCAAAGTATCTCAAGATCCTTCTTGTTGATCGATCTCTCATGTTGCTTAAATTCATATGTAAATATTCCTATATTCATTTCATTGTACTACACAGTTGTAAGTGTGTGTGTGTGTGTGGGGGGGGGGGGGGGGGGGAAGAAGAAAACCATCTTCAAACTCAATGGAAGAATAGTGAGATCGAGTGTTGTTTGTGATTTACATTTCGGGGAGACATTCACATAAAAGTGCTCTAGTGGTAACCCATTTCTCCCATTTAATTCCAAGTTTAATGCAAACTTGATGATTGTGTGATTCAACCTTGGCAATGATGTAAAATCTATGTTGATATTGTCTTTGGTACCCAAGAGGTGTCCTCTTTTGTTATGGTTTAGTACTCTTTAAACATAGACATAAACATTATGTATCCCTAAATCATGGGCAATTCGTTCAACTAGTACGACGTTAACTTTACCACGTGACACGTCATATCATCTATTATGAGATTTCAAGTGTGTTGATCACACAAAAACAACATTCAATAACATAATTGCACATTATCACTTCATATCTTCTACAATGACATTGCAAAAACAAAATGTGTTTTGATCATACAACAAAACAATGCTCATAAGAACATAAGAACTGAAGGAAAATACGACAAGACAAAATGATCAATCATGGCACTCGAACATGATGAAATGGTTCAACAACAATGGCCTCAACGTCAAAAGCTTGCCATCCTTTTGATAACTTCAACCTCTTCAAAATTTTGAATAGGATAAGGTATTGTGGCAAGGTTCTCTAGTGATTCTATACCTAAAAAACTTGGATCACACAAAGCATAACTCTTCTCAAAGTATGGATTGATACAAAGACCAATATATAAAGATGTCTACACCCAATGGTGCTCACAAACCAACAGGCCAAATTAGAGCACTTTGCATAACTAGGGCCAACAACTCAAAGTTATTTGAAGATGAATGAGATCAAGAGCATGGACCACTTTTTATGCAAATCCCAAGCTTACAAGCATAGATGAAACAATGAAGAAAGTTACCTACTTCACTTTGCAAGGTATGTAGGGTTGTTCTTGATACATTGGATGGAATAGGCTCCGACAAACACCATGTTCCCCCATCACCACTCATCCCATATATCATCAGACTACCACTTCATGCTTGCAAAAACATCTTGAGAATCACTACCAATTATGAAGCCACAACATGAATCCATACAAAATCTTGAGCTTTTATTTTTATTTTTCTGTGGCAT
The DNA here is from genome assembly GCF_043228905.1 of Azolla caroliniana. NCBI lineage: Eukaryota > Viridiplantae > Streptophyta > Polypodiopsida > Salviniales > Salviniaceae > Azolla > Azolla caroliniana. Next base: position 17,714,941 of record NW_028230447.1, read on the forward strand.
CTTAATTGTAACTACTTAAAAAGTGGATTCTTATTATGAAGAGCTCATACATGTATGTATTTCCATTGATCACAAGTGCTCAAACATGAAATTGGCTAGCCGCTAGACATAAAATATAAATTCTAAGATGCATAACCTTTCATTGCATTGTACCTATTGGAAGGTCATCACTTTATCTATATTTAAATGATTTAACATATTAGATTAATACTGGACCACTTATTACTCACAATTAATCATCAAACCAAAAACAGAGAAGATGTTGTCTCAACCTCATATTCCCTTGTACAAATCAATGTAACAAGCCATCAAGCTATTCAAAGCGAAGTTACAAAGACAAAATTACTTGATTTCTACTATTGTGATTCTATATCATAAAAGACAATGTTTTATGCCAAATGCTGGACAGTTCCAACCAACTTGTCATATCAGCGTAGATGGTTATCCACACAAGGACATGAGGATAGATAACTGTGGAACAATGAAAAACACACAGAAGAAAAGGTTTCTCATCCCAGCTTGGCATTGCAATGAAAGACAATCACCAGAATCAGTTCATAAAAACACAAGCAACATTGATGAGAAATAAGAATTACATTTGACGGTCAATCTACAGAGTATAAATTACACGAGGTCCCATTGAACGGGACTCTCTTAAGAGAAATGACCCCTTGCAACCTTCAAGGGAAACCACCACATATAGCACATTGTCATAATTACAAACAGCTTCCTTGTGAAAGCTACATTTCCCCAAAAATGACGGTAAAATATTACAGGACACAAACGGATGATGCTCTATCATTCTACAGACGATGGTGAGACTCTCTCGAAAGGGTAGATGATTATCCACAGCAGCATTCAAAAATATCACTGCCAATGATATTTATATATATTGATCTATATATTTGATTTCACATGTATCTGCTTCACTCTGAACTGGTCTGCAAAAACTGGAAAGCAAGATTTTCCCGGAGCAATGGAGGAGGCTCAATCTCAGATAGGTCCACATCAGTCATTGATTTTGAGATATCTTCAACTGAGAATGGGATGCTGTTGAAGCCAAAAAGACAAAATTACTAATGGCATTATTCAATTTAGGTTACTCGCAAAGCATAATACAAGGGTCCTACCTGGAATCGTCATCAAGTAAAAATGAGTTATTTAGACTGTTTGATTCATCTGTCATGACCTTTCTCATACTAGCTATAACCTGCAATACAAACATTCCTGTTTTCTCAGATATTCTAGTGTAAAATCAAATGTTTACTGTAAGTCATCAAATGTACCTCTGGTGAAACACTATGAGTTCCATATTTATCATCCCAGTACATGGTACTAATACGATACAATTGCTGGACACTCAACACCTAGAAGAAATGCTGGTAAAATTCGGTATTCTCATAGAAAACTATTTAAAAAGTAAAGACAATTATCCATCTCATTTGAAACGTACCGGACATAAATCGTGCATTATCTCCTCCAAAGACTTCTTAGTTTTCTGATGGATTACCTGAACAAAAGTTTTCAAATTCAGACATGAAATACTCATCTATTTGTATTCAATATAATCCTTATAGGACAAGTACCAGAAATCCAACAGCCTGCCTGATGTAACTGAGCTGATTCCAAGACTTCCCAACATACTGTTAAAATTTTCCACAAATATTTAAAACTATCATCGAGTAGAAATTCGTTTGAAAGCATAAGCTATGTTCTTTTTGTAGTGTGAGTAAATCACCTTTTCAGATGCTTCGGATATCCACCGGTCTAGTTCTGCAAGGCCAGCTTTCACATACTCTCCATTACTAAATGAGCAACATTCTCGCCTCAATAACAGACTGTAAAATAGACAACTTGAAATTAATAAAATATAATCATGTCCAACACCAAATTCACATTCTACATATTTGCATTCAGCTCACCTATTAAATAGCTGAACATTAATAAATGAGAATATCTGAGTAAAGATCTTGCAAATCAAAAATGAAGGCACCTGAAGAAAGAAAATAACAGTTAGTACACGACGTAGTTTATCATGCATCATTACATATAGCAAAGTAAAAAGATAGTACATAATTAGCACGAAGAATTTTGAGAAGCCCATCTAAGCTGGTGATAATACTGTGCCAATGACTGCTCAAAAGATGCTGGGTCGATGAAACTGAGCTAGGTGATCGAGACTGCCCTTTAACCATCCCAACCCGAGAAGACCTTGGTGCCTATGAAGAAAAACACATTCAGCCCGAACTTATCTACACATATGTTGCAATTTCAAAATCAATCAGTGTGATGAGAGATAAAGCATCTACCTGAATACACGCTGCAAGTAATGGTGATATCTCTTTCTTCAAATTGTCTCGAAGCATTCCATAAAGCTTCTCCACAGATGCGGTGAGTTGCTGCTTGAAAAGCAAAGCTGGGTACTTTGCCTCAACCTGCCTTAAAATGTCCAAGCCTCCAAGCCCACCATTTAGTGAAACACCACTTAAACCTGATGGTGACCGAAAGCTCTGGATTAAGTGGACATCAAAACTTTGTCAACAAATCTGTCAGCTAGGTTACCATTATGTAAGCACAATAATGCCTTACCTGTGTCATTCTAGTCAATAATGTAGCTGATGGTGGAATTCGACGTTGTGGTGTGCTTGGAGCACCACTTGGTTTCAGGTTACGCTGGAGAAGAAAGAGAAGTGTAGATGTGTTTGACAACCAATATGCCAAAACATGATTGCTCTCTTGGCCCTCCACAACAGTCCCAATTGTCTCAATTACACGTTCAAATATGTTTGTCCTTTCAGATTCAAATGCTCTCCAATGAAGCAAGCATTTATAAATAATACAAGCGGCCAAAGGTTTATCATGGCTGAATCCTATATCTTGTGTAACACATCTCAAAAGAGCCTCTTGATTCTCCTATAAGTAGAGGCAATCGGCAAAAACAAGGATTAGTCTTCGATACATATGGAAATAGAATTTCCTTTTTGTAGCATGTTCAACTACAAACCTGTTGCCTATCTTGCAGCATTTTCTGCCGCTTCTGTTCAGATTGAGCCACAACCTGAGAATGTACAGGAGAACTCTGAAGAAAAAGAAATTAATGCTTGTGAGAAAATCATACATGGTTCATATCTGTCTATTTTAATAAACTCAAATCAATCTTGCCTGCATTGGGCTTGTATTCCAAACTTTATATTCTCCATTTGTGAGCCGATAGATCTCAGGAGTTCTCTGCATTTTGCAACAGCACAAATAATGCTTTATAACAGATTGGGCGGAAAACTGAAAAAAAAAGGCAAATCCTCACTTGTTGCATAATATGCTTTGCTCTATCTGTCAGTGCAGCTGGTGGCGGTGACATGGACAGAGATTGTGTTCGAAGAACTTGATTTTCACGAAGAACTTGATTTTCAGACTCTAAAGTTGACATTTTCTCTTCCAACCTTTATTGTACAGTTATATAAGTTTTACAGACTAATCACTCCAAAAGAATAATGAGCGTAGTACTGAAAAATCTAGGTTCCAGTTGAGACCCACCTTAGAAGTGTTTCTTGTACTTTATCCATCCTTGTCTCAGCTTCTAGGGCTTTCTGAAGTCTTTCTTCACTTTCTTTTCTTGAGTTGATCAACTCAGTTTCAGATTCAAATGCTTTTCTTTCTGCATTTGCAACTAATTTCTGCATGTTCCTCCAAATAAGCAATTGAAAAGAATGTGGGTTGAAATTTATCTAACAAACAAGTTGGAATACATGCATACCATCAAATGCTCATTATCTTTCATAAGCTTCTGATTTTTTGATTCACTGGCTTCCAATGTTGGCCGCACTTTCACCAAATTAGATAACTGTAAGGATAGCATTTTGTTGGTCTCCTTTTCTTTCAGAATATATGCCTCCAAAGTTTCTATCCTCTGCTGCATTTCAGAAAGACAAGCTTGCAATCTCCCAAGCTCTTGTGCTTTTGCTTCCTCCGTGTCAACCTAGACACAAGATTATGATTAGCCAAATATGTACAGAATACATCCATGATTATGTGAAAAGTCTAACATTGAATATGCATACTAATGAGCATTAACAGCCAAATCAATTCCTGGAAAACCCTGGTAACGTGTTCAAAATTGATTCTCTACTAGTCATACGCATATGCAACAAGAAAAAATGAAATGCCTGAAAAACATAAAAAATTCAAGATGGTCTACCCGCAAACGTTTTTCCAGTTGTAAGCGCCATGTCAGCTCTTCGCATCTTTTCTCCAGCTTAGACTTAGCTTCTTGTAAAACACCTGTTTCTCTTGCAGCCTACAAATACCATAAGTAAATAAACACTGTTACATCAGTTTGATCAGAATCACAGAGACTTTTGTCATATAAGAATCTAGATGGAAAAAAACAAACCAAAACCCAGTATGCCTTTTATGCCTTTTATGTGGAGATCATGTTCTCGTAAGGAGCATTGTCACATGAAGGATACCCAGAGAAAAAGTAATGCATGAGAACAGAATATTCATTGAAAATCACCAAGCCTTTTGGCATATAAGAATTTAGATGAAAAGAAACAAACCAAAACCCACTATGACATTATCTAGAGATCATGTCCGCGTAAGGAACAGTGTCACACAAAGGATAAGCAGAGAAAAAGTAATGTATGAGAACAGTATACTCATGGAAAATGAAATCATTAAAAGCAAACCGTTATGAGGTTTTCAAACATAATTTTCTTACATATGTGCATCGCTAGAATCGCTTATGAAAATTTACACACTTACAATTCTTAACCTCCGCAACTCCTTCCTTGCTTCCCTGGATCGCCAAGCGCACTGGAAAGAAATGGCTGCCTTCTTTAAGCGTACATAATATTTACGACACAGCCTGCCTTTCCATCTTGCCTGCAATATCATACCATTGCATAACATTACAGAACAGAAAATTATGGTTCAACAATTCACAAATTCATGGCCCTCACAAAACCTTGTAATTATACATAATATGGAAAAAAATACCAAGCTAAACAAAACTAAATATATAAGAATGCCAAAAGTATATCATCTCATCCATTTATCCAAGCCCAATATGGATACATAATGATGTTAAATTTTCATAAAATCCAAAGAAATTAAATGCAATCAATATATAAGATAGCAGAATTCAGTTACAATCTCATATGCTGGCAATTACATCTCTATGAAGTGTTTAGTACATAATTTTAGATTCACCTGAATCTGAATTGCAGCATCTTTCTTCTCACTGCGCCTCTTAGCTTGCCTAAAGAAGAAAAGACGAATACATGATTGGACAAGAATCACAGCTCTTCGTATTCTCTTGAATGAGTTTTGTAACTGCCACATTCTAACATTTTTCTGGATAATAATAGCAGCAGCTTCTCTACGCCTAATTTCATATAGCAGACGCCCAAGACGACCTGGGATTGAAGAGAAATCTTATGATCACTTCACAGATTTGTTAATTGACTGAATATAAAAATTAGCTTGGGATCTTTAATGTTGAATACCTCGCCAATGGGCCTGGATCCTCACAGCAGCTTCCCGCATAGCTAAGAAGCGCTTTCGTGCAACATACGTACGAACTTTCCGCTGAATGGTTTTTGCTGCAGCATATAAAACTTCAGTTCTTCTAGAGTCCAATTCTGCCATCTGACCAGCTCTCAGGAATACCTTTGTGATTCCCAGCTGAAGCAGTATCATAAACAATGTTATGCCTACATCAACCCAATAACACTAAGCAACTGATTGTTTATGCTAGAATACTTAATACCTGATAATTGCTTAAATTCATCCTTCTCAATAATTGATCAGTTGCTGTTCTTTCATCATAGCTGAAAAGATATCAGTCCCTCACTGAGTTTCCAGAATCCAAGGCCACAGCCTCAAGAGTAGAAAACATATAACTTGACTTACTTTCCCTCCAGTAAATCTGGAGCCAAAAGTCCAAACCGATCAAGGAATTCATCATATGTTCTACGTGTTGGATATCCAGCACAACTAATCCTTATAGCCTCAAGCACTCCCTGGAAAATGTGCGTGCAAAAATTTTATGTCACTTTCCTAAAGACTTCTTGCAGTAGAGCAGGCAAACTAAAGTCAAACTTACTCCACAGCGAAGCTGATGTAGGACACTATGATTTTCAAATCGTCCAGGTTTATTATCATGGTTTGGTTTCACACATCGGATATAATGTGGTTCAGTTGTGCTCAACGTCTCCATGAGTGATTGTAATTGTTGCTGGTATTGCAATCACAGAAAAAGACAAACATTTGATATAGCTCAATAATTTAATTGTGCAATTTAATAAACAGTGGATGTGCGTATACAGAAAAATATTCTTACAAACAGATTAAGATATTTGGACAGAACATTACAAGCCCATTTTCATGAGTGGATTATCAAACAACAATTCGTGACCCTCAGATACTCTACATACCTTGAACCGTGTGGCTATAGAAGAGAACTTATAGGAGGATTTGGAAGTGTCTTCTGTCAATGGTGGAAATAAACCAGAGATAAAATGACTTTTTGATGACATCAACAACGCTTGATGTTCAACAACCACATAGTCCCTATTTTTATCCAGAAACAAGTCAGTTTGGTACGTAACCTGCAAACAAGTTCCATACATAAGATTATCTGAGCAAAATTAGATAGCCAACGAAAAACATTGGCATAAATAGTTTCACATCATTTGTGATTCACATACATCACCAGCATAATGCAATATTGTAAAGTCCGTTGTTGAAAGCCTAGGCTTTTTGAAGCGTGAATTATTTCCAAAATTCTGAAACAGCTTTGTAGAAAATGTCTCCTTGGTTGATTTGGGGAACATACTGGAAAAACGTTCAAAGGGATTTTGCATTGATAAGAACAATTAACCTTGATGATAGATTTTGCATTAAACTAGAACTTAATCTTGACATAAACATACAGCAGCCAGTACAGAAAACAAGCAAACATATAAGCATACAACAAGAACTCTCTTGACACAAACAGTATAGAACTCAATAGAACACTCTATTAGATGTACAATAAAAATCTAAATTTGATAACAGTCTAAGAATATTGAATCTATCAAAAAAAAAATCCAAGTTCTACATAATATAACAATCCAAACTCAAACCTCATAGAAACATCATTTTTCATTATTATCGAGGCATCTAAAACAGTTTCTCTTATTCATGGAAATCTTTTCAGATTTCGAAAATTTTAAGCAGTCTCAGCTGCAGCATTCACTTGCAACTTTTGTTTCCATGACAATAGCGTTTTGCAAATAGCGCCTAGCCTAGACACATATAAAATCTCTCAGCAGTAAAATCATCTTGAAAAAACACAATGATAAGTAAAGATTTCCATGTTTCTGCTCCTCACAAAAAAAAACAGTTTCCAAGAAGACCATGACAGATGTAATATGTAAATTAGAGAATTTTGCAATAGGGTTCAACATTCTTGTGATAGGAGTAGATGCTAAGGAGATGTAATGGAATCATGGCTTGAAAAAGCAAAACCAATATATTAAAACATTCAAAAGTTTCAATTTGCGTTTTTAATTTCTACATTTAAATCAGAAGTTCACTTGTTATTGCTTGTGTAGCCATAAGAAAGGTGTGGACAGCATTCAGAACAGTGTTAGAAAGCCAATGGTAAGCTTTAAGGTTTAAGAAAGACAGAGAAAGTAAAAAAGAAAGAAGGATATATTAACGTCTTTTAATAGGTCAAAATGGCCTATAAGACCAAAGAAGAGATTACATCTTAAATGTTGTCAGAGAGTTTTGTGAAGAGTTGAAGCAAGAAAGAGATAGAGACAGAGGTTATGTATGCAAGGAGACAGTTTTCTCCATAAGAGCATACTCAGAGAAGCTGTGGTGCCATGAAATATCCCATGACTATATATATGGGCTAGCTGTTTCTTGATACACAGGTGAAGAGATCAAATTTGAGCTCCGAATTGATATTCTGTAATTGCTTACAGAATTTTGGTATCATCCTGTTATAAGATAACTATTTGGAGTTGAATGAAGCATAACATTAATAACCTAACTGGCATCAAATTGCACGACGTTGGGAGCATCACCATAGAAAATGTGCATATAACTCTTATACACGATCGCCTTGCATTTGTGAACATGCCCACTGTACCTTCCATGTGCCAACCAGCAGGCTGTATTTATAACATCGGAGATAGACAACACAACTGATGTTAAGAGACAAGCAGAAAATATGGTTGAGTCCAGCATGACATCATCATCAATACTGGTAGTACTGTGCCCCTGAGGGAAACAAACCATTGCCAGTTTTTGCATACCATGTACCATCAGTACAAAACCCAAAGAGGATACTAACTTTAAAAGAGATAGGTTCAACCCTTAGCAAATATTGTACTGGTTCAATATCTTCTCATATAGTCGTAGCCTCTTCTTAATAGACTTTGTTGGGTGTGCAAGCACATTTCTAGTTCCATGTTTTTGACAGAGTCGTAACTCTCTTTCATTTGAGTGGCCCAGGGTGTATTAATAACCTAATGATACATAATTGCATTTATATTCCTCACTTTTTCTGCATCCTTAATAATGCACAGATGGATGAGAATTATCCTTCGTGACCATAATATTAACATGAACCAAACAGTTTCATCCAGGTGTTGCAAAAAGAATTCAAGAATATGGTACAAAAAATTTCAAAAATTATCGTTATCTTTATGGAGAAAGTTGAGCCCACACAATATGAAAATAAATTTACAATGTGTAAAAACCCTGAAAATACGTAGAATCCTTGATAATCCTCGTGAAATTATCCAGCTTAGGGGGGTCAACATGCACAAGAATCAAAAGTAAAGGGAAAACTGATCGAGAATTTACAAAATTACTTCCACAATGTTCTTTTTTGAATCAATGATGCAATATGCTATAGGGAGAACTTTACCATGCTTCATCCAAGAGTGCAATAATACCCAGGGGTTTCTGCAAAAAAGGGCAGAAAAGCACGTTAAGAACACCATTATTTCCAAAAGTCAGTGACCCACAATAGCATGCAGGAAACATGAAAATATATAAATCGTGGCAAGTAGCTCAAATGCAGAAATGAAGACAAAGCTCAATGAATATCAAAAGAGACAAACTTGAAGAAGCTGGAAGTGAACATTCTTTGAAATATTAGAAAAATACACTGGCCTAAAGACTCGTGCTATTTTAATTCTTAAAAATATACTGGAGAAAACTCTCCTTTCCGTTCTGAAACTAGTAAAACCTACATTTCCACATTTACATATACCATCAGGAGCAATCTTAATACCTTCTAGAATTATCCTTATACTCAAATGGTTTTACTATTATTATCTTCTCGTTTGTATATCCAAATTCTGAACTTTCGTGTATATTAAGTAAGAGAAGGAAGATGGAAGATACTTTTTCAATAAGGTCCAATACATCTTGATTATCAATGAACTCAATGTAGCTCCAATTTATGGCCTCCTTTGTGTACTCCTCTTGCTCCATTTTGAAAACATGCTGAAGAAATAAAAACATTAATACTGCATAAAATAGAGTGACTGAAGAACTCCTTGGTTACATGGTACTACACCTGATTGAAGTGCTGCTGAAGCTTCTCATTTGCCAAATTGATACAAAATTGCTCAAAGCTGGACTTCATCATATAAAGCATAAAGATAGTCATGTATCATATTTTAACAGCTTCAACAAATAATGAAATACAAAACACTCCACCACAAACCTATTTTTTAGGAAGCTCTCAAACCCATAAATATCCAACACTCCAATCTGCGCTTGGGAATCTGCATCCTGACCAATTGATCTGTTGATTTTATCTACCAACCTGCCAACATTGAAAGAAAGATGATAATGTTCATATGACATAAAAAATTTCAGAAAATAATATTAACCATGTTTGAGATCAAGATTATACCAATCAAAAAGACGAGAGTAAATAGTTTTTGCAAGTGCATCCCTATTGATGAGAGCTGCTTCAGGGTCAAGTGTTTTTGTGATATTTTCCTCTCGAGTCACAATTATGCGTGTGCATAACGTGTCCTTCAAGGCATTAGCATTGCACCTATTGAATTATGCAGCACATGACAACATATTGCAGGCTTTTAGACTCAAGAAGAAATGTGCAAGAGCTTCAATTACATATAATAGGTTCTAATTTACTGATGATCAGAACATGGTGGTAATGATAAAATAATCCCAAATTCAAAATAGAGTGAGGCACACATTAGCAAGTCAGCTGCAGTTTGAAGGTGGGAAAAAGCCTGTTTGTCCTTAAGAACTGAGGAATCATGCTCTTTTCCTGGAGAAAACTCAATATTTCCTAAGTGCAGAATCGCTGCCAAAGTCCTGAAAATTGCTTCCTGGCAACCAACAAGCAATAATTTTATGAGAATGCATTGACTATGACGTCTAAGTCAAAAGAAGTGTCTTAGCACACACCTGTTCTTCAAAAGTTATCCCCACAATGTCCATGGCCCGTCTTGTTCTTGAATACTCCTTGTCATTGCTCACACCAGTTAGTTCAAAACACTTGCTTTGGTTTAAATAATGAAAACTCGACGCATCTGTTACTTTAAATTTCTCAGCATCCTGACACCACAAAGTGCAAATTCTTATTTGCATTCCAAGTTTCTACATGTAGATTATAAGAATGTGAGGAGCTACCTCAGAGGCACAGAGCTGATAGAAACAATGATAGTTCCTTTCTAGGTGTGTGATTTGTACAACACGAGACCTCTCAAGAAGATAGGTTCTGATTGCGGCTCCTGATATCCTCCCATTCAAATCAAACTGAATCTCTACAAATTTACCGAATCGACTGATAAAACATGAAACAAATCATTTTTTAGAATAAGGAAACCTGTTGGGCTATCAGTACCAACTATATAAGCCAGAACAATTAGATGCAGATGAAACAATAATCACATCTAATTCTACTAATTCAATCAATGTTTTCATCAAAACATGGCTCACAAAGTAAGCCTGAATAAAAATAAACTGAAAGAGTGCTTGCTAATGGGTGAAGAATGGCAAGCCGTGTCTTGAATATACACAGTTGAAAAGTTTGTGTAACAAAATTATGAACGAGAAAATAGAGATTATGATCATGACATAATTAAAGTAGCCTTTCAAACATGTTTCTGGAAGAATAGATTATGATCATGGCATATTTGAAGTAGACTTTCAAACATTTCTCTAGTAGCAAAAGAAAGAACCTCATTTTCAAAGAGGCTACCTCTAAATAAGAGCAATTCAGGAGAAAGGCACACCTGTTCCAGCTCACCTCGAGTTATCGTTTCTAACTGTTTTCGCATTTCCAAAAGCTTCAAGAAGAGGATTTGACTGAATGAAAGAGTGATCATCTTTTAGCAAAATCGGAGCATGCCTTGCTACTTCACTGGAATTGTTTTAACAGTACTGACAATATGTAGATCAACTTTATATCTTAATACCTCTAGAACCTGTTGTTCAACAGTTCTCCCATCTACAGCAGCTCTGCCACCCATATATGCTAGATATTGCATGATGAGTTTCGTTGTCTCTGTCTTGCCTGCCCCACTCTCACCACTTACAAGAATCGACTGACTTACTCCCTCAGAAATCATAGCTCTGCAGCAAAGAAAGATTCATGAGTCATAAGCATATTTGTGATATCAGAATCACAAGAAACAAGCCCCGTGCAGACTAATACAGGATATTCAAAGCACCTGTAAGCAGAATCAGCAACAGCAAAAACATGAGGACTCAGATCTCCAAGTGGAGCTCCTCTGTATTGCTCCATCATATGGGAATCATATAAATGAGGCAGCTTTGCAAATGGGTTGACAGCAATCAATATATTTCCAGTATATGTCTACAAAAAACATCGGATTTTACTTAGCAAAAAGTACAAAGAATGCTACTGCTGTCACAAGAATCTCTACTTCCACCATAATGTGTCTCACTTGAAACCACATTAACCAGTATTGTATGATGAGATTTGTTGCATTTAAGATCTTCTCATCTGTTATCAACTTGTCAACGCAGTGATAGGTAGATAGATATATCTTTTTAAATTTCTATGAGAAGCCACCTACAATCAATGGAATGGGTCCAAGCCCACGGCAAGGATCAAACCTGGACTCTCAAACCTTGACTTAAATGCTACAATGAAACTCTGAGCAACAGCCATAGATACTTGAATAAAAGGAAGGCATTATTGCATGAGTACTAACTTTACTTCCAGCATGCATAACATTCTTGACCATAAGAACCAGAAACTGGATTGTTTCATTCCTACACCATCGACATTCCACCCTGTCTCGTGACAGATAGCTAATTTTTACAATCATTCCAAATAAAAGAATGGCAAATTGAACTTTAACAATCAGTTAAGCATGGTATACATTAAGATTTCACAAGGCATTTGAAGCACCACAATTTCTCCAAAAAGAAAATGCTCTTACATTAAAGAAGAAAGTAATATTGAAATATTTCAAGGAAAAAGGCATTACTAATCACAATAGAGAAAGATAAGTGAAATGAGGCATCATCCTAATACAGAAAGATGCTGCCCTTGCTTCAGAATTACTTTCTACTTGGAAGAACATTGACAATGCAGCTAGGGAAAAGATGAGATTATCCAAGCAACATTCAGAAGACTTTTGGAATTTCTAAACCCAAAAGAGAAATTGCTTGAATCAAATCAGACAAGTTTTATAGGAAACTTACATAAATTTCATTCAGCTCATATCGACATCCAAGATTGTATAGAACACCAGGTTCATGCAAATAAGCTAGCTTTGTCATGTCATCAAGACCACCAGCCAACACATCAGTATCTCTTGGATGGATCTTTGAGATGGATGTAACTATCTGTAGAATCAATCATATCAGCCAATTATTGCAGAGCATATAATTAGCCATATAAAGAAATCAAAAGTGATTACACACCAGTTTCTTGCTCTTCTCTGCCCTTGCTGTGACTTTCTCGTTTTCAAGACTGATAACATCTGCTGCAATCCAAGCCAACTGATTGTCCTCAACCCATATCTTTGACCCGGCAACCACATTGATCATGCAACCCTAGCAGACAGCCAAATTTCAGTAGTAAAATTCACACAGAAATCACTTTCAACAATCAAGAATAACAACAATTATTGAGCTACTGAGGTCTTAACTAGATACAGATGTAACACATTTTACGAGAGTGTCTGACCCACAATTGCAGTGATGGTTACAATTGCTGATCCTAAATACTTGTTACTTCATTTCATCTGTTTTGTGAGCTGCATTTTAAATACTAGCAGAGTTCCTCAATTGCCAGTGCAAAATTGCCTAAAGATTAGCTTGTAACATTTGATTAACTACCTATTCGCTTAAACACGAGATGTTTGGCAGACCCACCCAAAGCTTCTCTTTGTATATTTGATTAGCTACCTGTTCCCTTAGCTTAAATTCTGCCAACTACTTATGAAGAAATTATAGAATCAAAGTTTTAAAAAAATTTAATTTACTCAATATCTCACTGTGGTCAACACGAGAATATTTGCACTCTAGAGTACAAAATACAGCCTGAGCAAATAAATTATTCTCCCAGTAAACCGAAATGGAAATTTCTTTGCAAAGCAGGCATGCTCAGAGTTTGTGAATGGAAACTACATCAGGCTCTATAATTGCATAAAATTGGAGACATTTACATATGCAAAATATAGAATCAATCTCGGAGTATTGAAATGATGCAACAAATACGAAGTTATAACAACACAATTGGACAGATCACAGACATTTTAAGTGTGTATACATAACACCAGGTGCCTCGTGCAATTCACACGGGCGTATGCTACAAAATGCTTCAAGAAAAAGCAGTACAAGAAACTGCGAGATCTAAGGTTTTGTTGAGTCTGAAGATAACTATCATTAAAAAACCTACTTGGATCGCAAGCAGTTCCAGCATCCATAAATATTCTGATATTCAAAAACTATATTTCACACATTGTGGAAAGCTACAAGCTTTACAGTTTTGCATTCAACAAAAGTATTGAAAAAAGACGCCATGGCACTGAATACGAAGGGATCAGAAGCATGGATAATAGATTATTTGCATCACTAGAAAGGATGCATAAGTGAAGCAAAAACCCTATCGTGACCTAAATATGATGCATAAAGAAGCGGCCAATCTGCAGGAATCTTCTCGGCACCAAAAAGCAAAATATCTCTACCTCCCTCTCTGGCGTTTGAAAAGAATGTAAGGGAGAACGAAATGGAGAAAGTACCAGAAACCCGCATACCTTCTTAGACATGGTGGATGGCGATGAACAGATTTGCTGAGGGCAGAAGGAGCGAGGGGGATGAAGGAGATTCCTAGGGCGGAAGGATTCGTGAAAGGGGAGGGTAAAAAAGGCTTATGTCTTTTTTTTCCCGCCTCTAAATCAAAAAGAAGGAAACACGGCACAAATCCTTCACCACTTCCTACCTCCTCCTCCTCCTCCTCCTCCTCCTCTTCCTCCTGATTCTGATTCTGATTCTCTCCTTCTTCTACTTCTCTCTTTCTACTGCTTCCGGGGAGAATCCGATTCCTGCTGCTTCCTCCGATTCCGATTCCTCCTCAGACTCCAATTCTGCTTCTCCGTGGCCACTTCTTGTCTCCTTCGTCTTCTAGAGAGAGAGAAGCCTCCCCTCCTTCTAGAGAGAGAGAACCTTTCGCCACTTCCTCTTCCTGCTTTATTCCTACTTCTCCATCTCCATCTCCAACGCCATCGCCATCTCCATCTCCCTTCTCCTTCTCCTTCTCTTTCTCCTTCTCCTTCTCCTTCTGATTGTAGAGAGGATCCTTTTGCTCTTGCCTGCTTCTCTCCTGCTGCTGCTCCTGCTTCTCTGTGTCGTCTCGTCTCGTCTCGTCGGCTTTCTTCCTTCTTCGTCACTATTCGCTGTGAAATCTCTGTCACTCTCTCTCTCTCTCTCTCTCTCTCTGAGTTTTGAAAGGCGGACGGATGGGCGGGCGGACAGCGGCCGTTTCACACCTGTCCGCCCATTTCAAGCCTCGCTCCCTTCGGCCGGACACCACCCCCCCCCCTTTCACACCTGCCCGCCCATTTCAAGCCTCGCTCCCTTCGGCCTGGACACCGCCCCTTTCACACCTGCCCGCCCATTGCTAGCCTCCTCCCTTCCCTAAGGCCGGACAAAGCCCCCATTTCACACCTGCCCACCCATTTCTAGCCTAAGAAGTCTCCTCCACCCACCACACCAACCAACACACACACACACACACACACACATACGCACACTGATTATGGGTCGACCATTGCTACCTTACATCCAAGCCACCCCCACTCCCATATATTTTGTTTTCCCTTATGTCGACCCCTCTCCTGCTTTGCCACCCCCTGACTATGCTTCCTTCCTATATACTTCATACGAGACCATCTAGAGCCGTGACTGCCGACTTACTTTTTTTTATCACGATACCTATGGTTTTTGTGTTTGTGCAATGCATGTAAACAATACGAAGTATTCGTTCCCACGCGCACATACGCTTAACCTTTGGAATCGTAACAATACCCTCGTAGCAAAAAAAAAAAACTAATGTCTCTAAACCTACCCAATGCTACAAACAACGCCTAGGGTTTGTGTTGTGCAATGCATGTAAACAATATGAAGTATTCCCACACGCACATACGCTTTACCTTTGGAATCGTAACAATACCCTCATCTTCTAAGGTTGTCAACATCCATTGCTTCTTGTTTACTTATGACATATCATCTCTTATTTTCAAAAAACTCGTGTATTTACAATGAAAACCTTAAAAGTTGATTAGGGAATGTTCATGTTACAAAGAGCTTGAATAACACATGCAGGCATATTGCCTTGACAAGCAAAGCAACAATTGTATGTAGGGGTTTGGAGATGAGACACTCCTGAATGATGATATTAAATGATATTATTATGTACATAATCGTTTTTGTGTTATGCCATCTTTCCAACCCTTGTGTCATGGAGAAAAGGACAACGTCAATTTTGTAAAGCCATTTCCTAGGTCAAACTATAAGCATGCATGACGTGAAACTAAATTATGAAGTGTTTTTAAAGTGAAGCGTGCAACAATAAACCAAAAATTTATGAATAGTTTTATAATGCATACACGTCAAACCCGTTATGTGATGGTACAATGCACGAGCTTTACCATGACAACATCAAAAAAATTTACTTTATAAAATTAATAAAGTAAGCAAGTGAATCTTAAAAATCTAATTTAGGAGACATCTAATGCCTCTTATATGATGTACAAAGGCAACGCTCCTTATTGCCTTCTTGTAGGAAACTTTCCGTTTCAAACATTCATTACGCATGGAATTCGACCAACCATTTTTTAACTGAACACCATGAGAAGGGATATGAATGATGCATATAAGGAGCACACATTGTAATTATGAATCGTATGAATATCAAGTAAAAAGTATTGTATGAAAGGACGATGGCAATTGCATGTTGGATGGGGAAGGAATTTTTTGTGAGAAGATTTCCTAGCAAATATTGTTCGAGGGTTAGGCAAGAACAACAATTTGAATTGCATAATAATTCTATAATTTAAATAATCAACGACATATTAAATTAACGATTGTTTTAAGACAAAATAGGCATTTGAGGGATGAAACGAGATAAAGAACAATATATACAATGACAAAAATGGGTTTGCTAGGAGCTACAAAGTGATTTAAAACTTATATACCCCTTCCCATTCTTTGTTTGCATCCCCTTCTTACAGTAATCAAGATCCTATAGCAAAGGTAAACCCTAAAGGCATTGTAAAATCGTTTTACATGAAGCCACGGTAAGGTGCCCACATAACGCAACTGTGAGAACTACTAAAACAAATTTCCTTTCAACTTACGTGCCTATTGTAGTCATATATGAAGAGCATTAAACAATTAACGTATTCTTATACCTAGATTATATCATATACATGGATACTCGAGTGTAAAGCTTCGAGACCATAAAAGGAAGGCTACGGAAAGTGTGACATGATTGTCCCAGCTAATGATTCCAAAAGTTGCAACCATATAACGAGAACATCGTGTTTGTTTTACATATAAAGTGCTTGGAAATGTATGTAAATGAACATGAATTTTATTTGTTGTGAATTTTTTTCTATTTCTTTGTCCATAAAATAGTGGATAAATAAACATTTTCTCTCTCTCTCTCTCTCTCTCTCTCTCTCTCTCTCTCTCTCTCTCTCTCTCTCTCTCTCTCTCTCTTTTCTTTTTTATTGTCAATATCATAATCATCTCCAATAACATCTTTCCCACTGAGAATAGCAACATACGATGTTTTCTAATGTTTTGTAGAATCAATACACTTTTTGCCTCTTGTAATTTTCATTACCACATCCATCAACAATCATCAACTCACTTCCTATTGTTGTGTCAGCCATCCTAATAGAGATTGAGATAACTAACTTGAGACGATGACACTTTTGCTTGTAGCTTCTCTCTCTCTCTCTCTCTCTCTCTCTCTCTCTCTCTATATATATATATATATATATATATATATTAATTGCAACACCTATAAGCAAAGCTTCAATTATGGTTTTGTTCGGGGACACATACATGAGAAACAACCCAATTTCTTTCCTTTTATTCATGTCTTATATATAAGGATTTACATAAGAAGGTTATCTATAACGCTCTCAACATCTTTGATCAACTTCAACTGTGGCATGTGTTAGTTTGTTTCAACCATAAGGTTATGGATATACCGACCTTTTCTTTGCATTGTTATGTGTAAAAGTCATGGTTGCTTCTTTTCAATGTCTTATTTTTTTAGTTAATAGAGACGATGTCACACATTAAACAATCATACTCTCTTATGCATAAAAATATATTCTCTTATATCTTGTATGTGGTCATCCATATTGTTTTCGTTAAGTTGCAAGAGTTCTTTATAAAAGAGCATTCGTCCATGCTTGTTTTATTCTACCCTCCTTTTTATCGTGTTGTATGTACACATCCATTGTTTTATACTTGCCGTTATATGTGTGTCTTATGCATAGGATTATTCATATGATACTTAATTTTATTCCGCCTTTCATTTTGTTGCGTGTTTTACGCATAAAATGATAAATTTGAGTTCATTCTATGTAAAAAGCATAGCTTGAGGGATCAAAACTAGATGTGGATGATAATGATGACATGGATACCAAATAAAAAACATGTGATTAGACTCCAAGAACCATGTAAACTTCCATATTCATTATTAGAATAAGCTAATTGTATTATGTTCTAGTTTGATTTTTACAGGGTTTATCGTTTTGATGATGTGTTTCAATTGTAATTTTTTGTTAAATATGTAATATGTAATATATATCAACTACAAACAAGTGATTTGAATTATACTTTGACAACTCCCCTTCTATGGGTATGGTCAATGTTGAAAATAACCTAAATTTGGTAGAAAGAGCTTAAAAAAACACACACGTTAGGGGAGAAAAACTATGAAGGCGAAGGTTGACTTTTTGGGTTTCTGCTGAATTTGATTATTTAAATCTGAGGAGAAAGGTTCTATTAGTCCTCTTGGAATTATGCACTAATTATGGCAATTAGCACTTGAAAATGGTTTAGTTTAAGCCAATAACGAGTTACAAAACAAGAACTTAATCAATAGGTTTAGGGTTTAGAGTAGTTTGTTGGTTGTTCCCTCTCCTTTTCCTCCCTTCCTTGCTACTCGTTGGTCCTCCTTCTTCCTTCTGCTCTTTCATGAAACCTTTCCATGAAGTGAATATTCGTCACTTCTTATTCATGAGAGTCACCCAATTGGAAGGGCATCAAATTTTAGAGTTTGAGTCCTGATGCCTGTCGAAATTTTAACATTAAATCCCCTTTGTTATTCATAAATCAGAGCCATGAATTTTTCATGACATGCCTTGCATGAATGGCTCAAAGGTGGTTTGCCTCTTGCAAAAATAAAGGTTGATTATGCGAAACTTTTAGTCTGATGCTCAAATTGAAAATTGAAAATTATGTCATGATCATTGTTAATCTTGATTCACCAATAACACAATTTATAACATAATTTTGAAATGAGTAGAATTTGAAACATTAAGGCAATTATATATTTTCTGCAAATCAAATTACAATAAATTCGAGGGGATAAAATCAAAACAAGATAGAATAAGTTCTTTTAGAATAGTTAAATTTGACAACATGGAGCAAGAGCGATTAAGATAAAGATAAGCATCAAGGGGATATCCTTGAGTATCGAGGTATGATCAATAACACATTGGCTTGGTGTTCAAATATATTATTGCTTCATTGGTGCCACTAGAGCATTATAACTTATGTTTTCCCCTCCATCACGCGTTGCAAGTTTCAAACGCTTAAAGTTACAGTTCCAATGGATACCCCATGATTCGGGAGCTCCATCCACTGTTAAAATGGGATCGCTATTGTCGTGGCATCCTCCTACACTAGGAGTTGGTGTGTACACGAATTCCATAGAAATTAATGGGGTCTTTGATTATCTACGATGCAAAAATCCCTACCTTTTCCCACAATAACTCATTCCTCGACGCAACCTTCATGTCCTCGTATTTTATTATGGTAACTGCTTCGTCTTGAATCTTTACCTATTGTAAACCTTGACATTTTGGCGTTTTTCTCCATTCATACACACCACATTACCATACTAGCATCAAGAAAACTAGGTAGAATTATTGCCACTAGATGAGTTCTCTTACAATAACAATACCCTCGTAGAGTAAGTTGAGAATGTAGTGCAGTTGAGAGATCATTATTCCGATTGGTGTCCGAATTACTTCAATGCCTAGGAAGTAATGGGGCTCGTGCAAGTCTTTCATTTCAAATCTCCCGGAGAGAAGTGATTTGACCTTGTTAATCTCAGTGAGATCCGTTCCTCTGATGACCAAATCATCCACGTAGGATGATGATAATCGGACTGTCCGACTCGTTTCGGATGTACAAAGAATTATTAGATTTTGACATTCGAAATCCGATTTGATGAAGATACTACATGATCTTCGAATGCCACGCACGTAGTGCTTGTTTGAGGCTGTAGAGTGGCTTCTTGAGTCAGCACATGACGTTCGGATGATTATGTGATTCAAAATCGGGTGGTTGGATCATGTATACCTCCTCTTCTAATTCACCTTGAAGAAAGGCATTCTTGATGTCCATCTGGTGGAGGTGCCACCCTTTCTCTGTTGCGATTGCAATCACGGTTTGCACAGTTATCATCTTTGCCACCGGGGCAAAGGTCTCTTCGTAGTCAACTCCATGCGTTTGTGCGTATCCTTTTGCAATGAGTCGTGCTTTGAAGCGATTTATGGAGATGTCAACATTATGTGTCACTTTGCAAATCCATCGGCAGCCAATCGTGTTCTTGTGCGGAGTGTGAGGAATGAGATCCCATGTCTTGTTTTTGCATAGGGCTTGCATTTCTTCATTCATCACGTCAACCCATCGCGGATCCTTTACGGCTTCGAAAAGGGTTTCCAGCTCCCGTATTGACGCTACCTTCATAATAAAGGCGTAATGATACGCCATGTACTCGTCGTAGCCGTAACGACTTACGAGGTTCTTTTCTCGGGTCGACCAGCGTAGTTTTTCGTTCGCGAATATTGAGGCTTTCTTCACATCATTTGTTTGGGTATGGAGACCTTCGAACTCACTATCAAGGGAGTGAGTCGATTCATTGCCGTCGAAGTGATCGTCTTCATACTCCGACATTTTCACATTCCCTTTGTCCAGCTTCGGACTCGGCAAAGATGTGCTTTGATCGCTCGGAGGCTCTTGTGGCCCACTACGCCTTGTCGTAATCGGGCTTTCTTTGAACATGCGCGTGAGCTGATCTTCGGCTTCTATCTCTATTTTGGCGGATTCCGGGTCGAGTGGAATCGGAGTTGAAGTGGTCTTTGGTGCGTACCAGGATGCAGACTCGTCGAAAATGACGTCTCGACTCTTCATCTGAATCCGTTTCGGGATCCTAGCCGGTTCCGGTATCAACTTCTTCTTCCTCAGCCGGTTTTGTCTCCTTACCGTCACCGGCCGGTTCATCGAGTGCTAACCGGTCTCTTGTCGGTTGGGTCTGCTCATCGTAGAATTGATCCTTACCGGTCGACTCTGAGTTCATTATCTTCTTCTTCGACTCCCAGTCGGCGAGCGTCTTGTCCTCCATGAAGATAATATCTCGACTCCGGAATACCTTCTTGTCGACCGGGTCCCACACTCGGTAGTCGAACTCATCGTCGCCGTAACTGAGGAATATGCATGGCCGGGTCTTTGGATCCAACTTTCCTCTCCGGTCCTTGGCAACATGCACATACACGAGACACCCGAACACCTTCAGATGCCAGTAGGACACTTCCTTACCGGTCCAGACTCTCTGTGGCGTGTCTCCGTCCAAGGGTACTGAGGGTGATCTGTTTATCGCATATGTCACCGTCGACAGTGCCTCAGCCCAAAACGTCTTGGGTAGTTTTGCATGCGCCAGAATACCCCGGACCCTCTCCATTATGGTCCAGTTCATCCTCTCGGCCAGCCCGTTTAGTTCCGACGTCTTCGGTACGGTAAATTCGAGCTGGATTGCCTTCAAGCGATAGTACTCCTCGAACTGCCCCCGGTATTCTCCTCCGTTATCTGCTCGAACCGCCTTCAGTTTTCGACCGGTTTCTCTTTCCACTCTCGCGTGGAGCTCTTTGAAGATGGATAGCACCTGATCCTTCGTCTTCAACGGCGTGACCCACAACATCCGGCTGTGGTCATCTATGAACGTCACGAAATACTGCGATCCGGCATGTGACTTCGTGTCCACTTGACACACATCAGTATGCAGCAACTCCAGTGGTGCATTTCGTCTCATCGGTGGCCTCAATCGGAAGGCGGTTCGGTTTTGCTTACCGGCCAGGCAGTCGGTGCACTTCTCAAGGTGCACGTGCTTCACTGGAATGAGGTTGTTGTCTGCAAGCCTCTTCATCCCCTTCTCGCTCATGTGACACAACCTCTTGTGCCATAGCTCATCGGCCGTGTCGGATGCCACGTTCACTTCCTCCGGACATAACCAGGCATTCATCAGGTACAAAGTGTTGACTTTTCGAGCCCGAGCCACTATCAAGCTCCCTTTGCTGAATTTCATGATGTCGTTCCGAATGCTACCCATGTAGCCTTCATCATCCAGTCGACCGGTTGATATCAGGTTCAATCGAACCTCTAGAACGTGTCAGACATCTTTCAGCAACATCTTGCATCCGGTTGATGTCGTCAACCACCAAGGTTGTTAGGTACGTTAGGTACGGTACAGATACTATACGTATTTAACGTATTAATACCCGTATAGTACCTCCCAATTTAAAAATACGTTAAATACGTTTTTTTTAATATGTTAAATACTTATAAAATACGTAAAGTACATAAAATACGTATTTTACGTATAGTACGTTAAATACTTCTAGAATTTGAAAATTATTTACCTTTCTAAAAAATATCTATAATATTGTAAAAAAATCTATGTTTACACAATTTTGTGATGTACAATATAGTTCTACATCCTAAAATGCATATAAGACATTTGAACATTTCACATCCTAAAATACTTGTCGTAATATGGATGTCGACATTCCCTTATTCTATAAATCAGTGTAAGTGTGTATCACGATGTTCTACTTCAAATTGTAATTATTTACAATTATGCCTTCATAGATTGAGGAATAGTCTACGATTATCACACTCATGATTGGTTTCTCTTTTCTTTGTTTTCTTCTTCTTCTTCTTCTTCTATCTTCTGCGATTATCACACTCAAGATAGGTTTATGTCTTCTTTTCTCTCTTCATCTTCTTCATTGTCATCTCTTCTATTCTTCTTTCTTCTTTCCTTTGGCTTCTTTTTCAGTAAAATCTTTTTTTTCTTTTGCTTTTTGTTAGGGTTTTATTTACATTTTCTTTATAAATACGTATTATACTTGTTTTTTTATAAATACGTTAAATACCGTATTGGACAAATGTACATGATATTTGACTGAACAACATTGAGGTATAGTACATACTATACAAATGATTAGGTACTATACGTATTTAAACGTTAAATACGGGTACGTAAACAACCATGGCGACTCAACCACACATCTCCTATGCCGACAATTCGGCATGTACCTTCATTCCCCATCCGAACACGGCTGTGGTCACCGGCCGAGTAGGATGAGAAGCATTTTCTATCCGGGGTCAGGTGGAACGACACTCCGGAATTGACCACCCAGGTCATCTCATTGCTGGCAAGGTTCAGTTCACTCTCCTCGGTGATGAGCACTAGCTCCTCTTCACTTGCTGCGATTGCCGTCGTTCCTTTCCGTGACGAGAACTCAACGCTCGTTATGCACAACGCTCGGCCACCACCGAACTTAGAATCATACACAGAAAACAAGAAACGAAAACACGACACAAAGGAGAAGAAAAAAAGTACACAAGATGTTCACGTGGAAAAACCCAAACTAAGGGGAAAAACCACGGCAACCCACAGGCTGCAAACTATCACAATGTTGGAATGTACAAACTGTGAGTTCACGGAGGCAACGACCTCGTGCTCACGATCTTCGTCACAGGCGGCGGTTACAACAGAGGCAACAACCTCTTTCTCTCTCCCTCTCTGTACACTGTTACGTTGTCGTGAAGAAAACTGTCCCTTAGCGCAATCGGTGCATAGCGCGCGTGAACCGGCGCTTCACGCGTGCGCGCCCTTAATGTATATAATAGGGAATTAGGTACATAGAGGTATCCTGGGTAGTTAGATTCGGTAGGTAGGAAGTAAATGAGGGAGACAACTCCTTTCTTGACGCTATAAAGGAGAGGGAGACGCAGGGAGAAGGGATCACGCATTAAGGAGGACGAAGTGCGGTCGGACCGTAACCGAACGCTTCTCCTCTGTTCGTTCTCCATCGCTCTTCTCTGCAGGTTTTCGGGAGGCTCGCGCTGCTTCGAGGAACGCCCGTGTGCTTCCGACAGCACCTCCACCCTTTTCTCCTTTCGTGCGCATACGAACAAGCATCGACATCTGTTCACCGGCCTGTTCGGTTGTAACCGCTCGCGTGTTCTGTTGTGTATTTGTTATTCGTTAATATACAAACACTTGTGTCTCCCTGTCTTTGTGTCCATTCACGTCTTCTGTGTTGACGGGCCGTGCCCTTGTGTTTCTTTGCTCATACGTGACAGGGTGTCTCTCTCTTTCTCTTTCCCCTTCTATCACCTGCTCTTCGGTTCAAGACCCCGGTGGTCCCGCCTCGTTTCTCCACGCACGCGCGTAGTAACGCGACATATTTGGTGAACTCAACGTGAAGAGGCGGCAGAGGAGTGGAGATGAGGGGGTCGGATCTTGCAGAGGCCATGGCTTTGGCCGTGGACCGGATAGTGAGCGTGCGCGAGGGCACCGGCGCCCTTGACAGGGCTATTGAGGCGATCGTCGGTATGATCGGCCAGTTCAGTGGAAAGGATGCCACGAGTTATTTGGCGTCCTACCGGGTGGAGATGTTGATGAGGGATATTTCGGAAGAGAGGCGTCTTGCCGGATTCCCTCGAGTGGCAATGCCCAACATCCATGCGGAGGTGCTCGAAGTCCGGGCAGAGAGCTGGACCTGGGAGGAGTTCGAAGGACGGCTCCTGGAGAAATACGGGCTGGATGACGCGCTTTGACTTTCGAAGCGGGGCTTCATGGAGTGGGTGGAGTCCCCCAACAAAGGAAGAAATGCGTCGGTACTCCTCTAGGAGTTTGAGGAACGCTTTGCGCACCTTTCGGCGCTCGATCGGACCGTTCTGGACACAAGTCGTGTCCTAATGTTTGTCAAATTGGTTGACGCACGGGATCGGGGGCAAGTGGGCTCATTACTGGAAACCGAAGACGGGCTGACGGCCGATTGGGCCGCGGTAAAAAGAGTCTGTGGTTGTTTTGACAAACGGTGGGAGTGGGCTAATACAGAGGCGACCGGGGCGGGACCTGTCGCAGCAAGGAAGCTTGAACCGATACCGCAGGCGCAAAGGGAAGAGACCCGGGAGTGGCTCGAAACCGGTTCGGCTCCGACCGGCGTGGTCAGAGGCTCGTCCAGGGGAACAACTTTGGAGGAGTTGACACGAGTGGTAAAGGATCTCCAGATCGCCCAGGCTCGGAGGGAAGGCAGCGATCAGGCTCGTGACCGACGGCCTCCGGCAGGAAGTAGGTGCATGTGGTGCGACGAGGTCGGCCACATCCGGAAAGACTGCGGGGACTTTACGGAGGCTTTGAGAAGCCGGGTAGTGTACTTTTGGGAAGGTCGGGTGCACGCCAGTGATACCCGGAGGGCCCTGAACCGAAACAACGGGCGAGGAGGAATGAAAAGGCTGATGGAAGAGGCGGCAACCCGGCACGCGGAGACCGTCCACTACTCAGCGTCAGCCGGTATTCGGGTCGGAGGCAGCGAGGCCCGGAAGGAGAGCAAAGCCGGGTTCGGGCCGATGGTGCTGGAAGGCCTCGCCGGTGCCCGACTAAAGAGAGACGAGGCGGACCACGCGGAGAAGCGGGTCCAGGAGGTAACCGGGTGGAGTGACCCGGTCGAAGAAAAGACGGGTTTCGTCGAAGCAGCTTGCCAGAACTACAAGGCTCTGGTTGAAGACAAACGGGTAGGTAAAACCGGAGGGGCCGGACCCTCACAGAGATACGAAACCCGATTCGGGCCGAAACGGAACGAGGGCGGTGAGTCCAGTGCCCGGGATAACCACAAGAAGGGCGGATACCGTTTGGGCACGGAGATCGAAAGGACCACGGACCTACGAAAGGTCCTGGAAGAACGAATCCTCGACAGCAAAGTGGAATTGTCGTTGCGGGAGGTGCTCGGGATCGCCAAGAAGGAGTTCCTTGACTCCATCGTGGACTTGGTGAAGAGGAAGAGGCTGTCGATGGAGGCAGAACCGGAAAGGCCGGTGGAGGTGCGGACGGTGCACATAGAGGACATGGCGCTGGAAGACGAGTGGGCGGAGAGCCACTATTCGAGGCCACACTGGGCCCGAGCGACCACGGAAACCCCGGTGAAGATCGGAGATGTTTAGGAACCGGTGGTGGCGTTGGTGGACCACGGTTCGAAAATAAACCTGATGTCCATGGACTTCTACAAGAAGGGGAAATGGCCGATCAACACTAAATACGGGTGGAAGATACGAGCAGCGACACGCGCCACCGAGGAACTACATGGGGCCTACCCAAACGTGTGAGTCAAGATCGGCGACGTCGAGATAAACCAACACTTCTTTGTGCAGGAGACGTCCTCGCACCCGGTCATACTGGGAGAACCGTACGTTACAGCAGTGCGAATGGAGACCAAGGTGCTGGACAACGGGTCGGCTTACGCGAGGGTCAAGAGTCAGGACGGGCGTCATTCGGTCCAGTTCCTGACGGTGCGACCGAACCACGAGCGAAACCGCGAGTCCCTTGGTGGTGAGAACCGAGAGGATTTTTAGAGAGGGCTGCCAAGGCGTGGGGCCGCGACAGTCCGGACACTCCGGGAAAACCCCACAAATGTACGATAGAAGCGAAACCGAAGAAACCTTGTACCATAAGTAGGAAGTTTTGTTTCTCCGACAATGGAGGGTGTACGATAGTCGGCGTCGTAGGCCGAGAAAAGACAAGGGCGGAAGAGCGACTTCGGGCGTGCAGAGTTCTCGGGCCCAACGAGGAAATCAACGGAGCCGTGGAGGCGGTCTCCTTCGACGATACCTTGGGAATATTGCGAGAGGTGGTCGGAGAGGGCCTTAAAGAGGACCGGACGATACCGGTTTGTTCAGAAGAGATGTACGAAGTCATCGCGGACTTCAGTTGAGGGCTCAAGTCGGATCGGACGGCCCGGGTTAACACGAAGTACAAGATTGTGGACCGGAAGGTAAGGCCAGTCGCGGCACCCTTACTGGAGGGCAGCGAGTTGCGAATCAAGGGGGTCGCGTCGGACCCCAGTTTACGAGATCCGGCCTACATAGACGCCTTCACCGACAGAACGCTATGGGAGCTCAAAATCGGTGGGGGCGGGTTCCTACTGCCGGCGGAAGAAGACCGGTTTCGGAGAATGCTCGGAAGGCACGGGAAAGCCTTCGCATTCTCGCCGGGAGAGATCGGGTGCGTAGACCCGGCAGTCGTAAAGCCGATGGTGATATTCACGGTACCGCATGTGCCGTGGAATCTCAAACCAATTCCGGTACCGAGAGCTCACATCCCGGAGCTGATGGAGCTGATGGAGCTGTTAAGGCAGAAAGTCGATATGGGTATCCTCGAACCGTCAAGTGCCCCGTACTCGAACCAGTGGTTTACCGTACCGAAGAAGAACGGGACGTTGCGCTTCATTCAAGACCTGCAACCGGTCAACAGAGTGACTATTCAGAACGCAGGAATCGGACCAACGATAGACGAGTTCGCGGAAGCCTTCGCCGAAAGGTCGATCTACTCGGTCGGTGATCTGTACTCGGGGTACGATCAGTTCCAACTAGCCGTAGAGAGCAGAGACATTACGACGATGCGGACTCCTCTCGGCCTAGTGCGGATGTGTACCCTGCCACAAGGAGGGACGAACTCGGTGGCCCACATGGTGAATGCGATGAACAAGGTGCTGAGGGATTGTATCCCGGACATCACCATGCCATTCTTGGACGACATCCCGATCAAGGGATGTCCGGTGGAGAAAAAGGACGAATGCCGGAAATTCGTGGCGACACACATTGACGACTGCGAGAGGGTGCTGCAGAGGCTAGAGGACGCGAGGCTCACCTTCTCCGGGGAGAAATCGGCCTTCGGGCAATCAGAAATCATGGTCGTCGGACATCTATGCGGACCGTATGGCCGGAAACCGTCTCCGGCTAAGGTGGAAGCCATCTTCGCAATGAAGCCCGACTGTAACTCGATCATGGAGGTACGAAGGTTCTTGGGAGCATGCGCGTTCTACCACATATGGATTTCGCATTACGCCCACGTTGCCGAGCCACTATACGGGTTGCTGAAAAAGGGGCGAAAATTCGAGTGGCGAGACGAGCATACGGAGTCAGTCCGAAAGATGAAGGAGGCTCTTGCTGCAGCTCCGGCACTCCGGAAGGCTATCTACGAGAAAGGCACTCCCATCTACATAACGGTAGATACAAGTCCGACCGGGATCGGATGGGTCGTCAACCAAGAAGATAAGGACGGCATTCGGTTCCCAATCCGGTTCGGCGCGAAGGTCCTCAGCGAGCGACAACGAGGATACACCCAGGTTAAACGCGAACTCTAGGGTATCGTTTCGACGGTAAAGGCCGACAAAGACTATCTGATCGGGACAGAGGTGATTATCGAGACGGACTGCCTGCCGATTCTCGGCATGGTTTCCGGATGCGCAACCTCGGACCTGGCAATGCTCACGTGGATAGCGTACATCAAGTCCCTGGATCCGGAAATACGACACATTTCCGGGAAAGACAATGCCATGGCCGACATGCTTTCGAGGGCGCGATTCGACAACGAGGGCGGCATGGTTTCAGAGGACGAGGAAGTCGGCGTGGACTTCTTCGAGGCGGCTTACGTAACAACCGAGGGGGGGAGCACTCCGGCGCTTAGCGATTTCAACGAGAGCAAGTACGACGGGGAGTGGCTGTAGATTGGGGGATTCTTGAGGACGATGACGCCGGAGTACTCCTCATCCGGTTCTCACCGGGTCTACGTCATCCGGCTCTTCGTAGCCGGGTACTCCTCATACGGTTTCGGCCTCGGCCTAGTTTGTTCATCAGCACTAGTCTTCTCCCTTCCCATCCGGAGGGACCTGTCTCCCAACAAACTCCCCCTTCACTCCGGCATGGGGTGTCCTACTAGTCTGATCCTCTTCCGGCATGCATCCAGCTTGTCGGGTATTAGCACTTTGGTCAGCATATCTGACCCGTTCTCGGCCGTGTGGATCTTCGTCAGTGCGAACTCCTGGTCATCTACTCTTTCCCGGATCCAGTGAAATCTTCGCTGGATATGCTTCGTCCGGGAATGATATGCCGCATTCTTAGCAAGATGGATGGCACTTTGACTGTCACAATAAAGTCGGTATTCATCTTAACGGATACCGAGCTCTTCGATGAAGTCCTTCATCCATAATATTTCCTTGCCGGCTTCCACAACTGCCATGTACTCCGCCTCCGTGGTTGACAATGCAACCGTCTTCTGCAGCCTCGATTGCATATGTCATTACATACCCGGATGTAGACTGGCTGGTATCCACATCAGCCGACATGTCCGAATCGGTGAAACCGTCAAGTTGAGGTTTTCCGGAGCCGAATCGGAGACACATATTTGAAGTGCCCTTCAAATACCGGAGTATCCATTTGACCGCGTTCCAGTGCTCTTTGCAGGGATTGCTCATAAACCGGCTCACCACTCCGACTGCGTATCCAATGTCCGGTCGGGTACAAACCATTGCGTATATGAAGCTCCTGACGGCAGAGGCATATGGAATCTTCATCATATCCGCCTTCTCTGCTTTCGTCTTCGGGCTTTGCTTACCGGATAACTTGCAGTTTGCCGGAAGTGTCGATCCGACCGGTTTCGCATCTGACATGTTGAACCGGTGAAGCACCTTTGTCACGTACTTCTCCTGTGACAGCCATAATTGCTTCGCTGACCGGTCCCAAATGATGTGCATCCCCAACATCTGTCTTGTCGGACCCAAGTCTTTCATTGAGAAGGTTCGGTTGAGAGCCTTCTTCAGCATCCATATTTTTACTTGGTTTCGTCCGACGATCAACATGTCATCCACGTATAGGAGGAGTATCAGGAAGTCGCCTCCTTCGAACTTCTTCACAAACACGCAATGATCGGCCTGCGTCTTGTGGTACCCTTGATTGGTCATGAAGGAGTCGAACTTCTGGTACCATTGTCGGGGGGCTTGCTTCAACCCGTAGAGGCTCTTCTTCAACCGGCAGACCAGGTGCTCCTTCCCTTTCTCCACGAATCCTTCCAGTTGCTGCATGTAGATCTCTTCTTCGAGGTCACCGTGAAGGAATGCCATCTTCACGTCTAGCTGCTCTACCTCAAGGTCCATGCTTGCCGCTATACTCAGCACCGTCCGAATGGAGGTCATCTTTACTACCGGGGCAAATATCTCGTCGATGTCCACGCCCCTTCACCACGATCCTGGCTTTGTATCTCAGGGGGTTGCCGGCATCTCCCGGTTTCAACTTGTACACCCACTTGTTTCGGAGTACCCGCTTTCCTTTCGGCAACTCCACCAATTCGTACGTATGGTTCTCATGCAGGGAATCCATCTCATCCTGCATGGCACTTAACCATTTTCGGTTGTGGGTGTCTTCCTTCGCTTCTTCGAAGCTTTCCGGCTCCCCCTCATCGGTCAGCAGAACATGATCTACATTCGGAAATCTCCGGGGGGGCCTTCTCTCTCTGAGAGGATATCTCCGTCTCTGGGCTTCGGTTACTGGCTCATCCATCTGCTCTTCATCCGAATCCGATTCACGGTCTTGGCTGGTTCCGGTTTCAGCTTCCTCTACTTCTTCTTCAGCATGTTCGGTATCCTCACCGTAACCGGCTGGTCCCTCGAGTGCTAACCGGTCTCTTGCCGATTGGGTCTGCTCATCGTAGAGTTGATCCTTACCGGTCGACTCTGAGTTCATTATCTTCTTCTCCGACTCTCAGTTGGCGAGCGTCTTGTTCTCCATGAAGATAATATCTCAACTCCGGAATACCTTCTTGTCGACCAGGTCCCACACTCGGTAGCCGAACTCATCGTCACCGTAACCGAGGAATATGCATGGCCGGGTCTTTGGATCTAACTTTCCTCTCCGGTCCTTAGCTACATGCACGTACGCAAGACACCCGAACACCTTCAGATGCTGGTAGGATACTTCCTTACCGGTCCACACTCTCTGTGGCGTGTCTCCGTCCAAGGGTACTGAGGGTGATCTATTTATCACATATGTCGCCGTCGACAGTGCCTCAGCCCAAAACTTCTTGGGTAGTTTTGCATGCGCTAGCATACTCCGGACCCTCTCCATTATGGTCCGGTTCATCCTCTCGGCCAGTCTGTTTAGTTCCGGCGTCTTCGGCACGGTAAATTCGAGCCAGATTCCCTTCGAGCGATAGTACTCCTCGAACTGCCCCCGGTACTCTCCTCCGTTATCTGCTCGAACCGCCTTCAGCTTTCGGCCGGTTTCTCTTTCCACTCTCGCATGGAGCTCTTTGAAGACGGATAACACCCGATCCTTCGTCTTCAACGGTGTGACCCACAACTTCCGGTTGTGGTCATCTATGAACGTCATGAAGTATTGCGCTCCGGCATGTGACTTCGTGTCTACTTGACATACATCCGTATGCACCAACTCCAGTGGTGCATTACGTCTCATCGATGGCCTTGGTCGGAAGGAGGTCCGGTTCTGCTTACTGGCCAGACAATCAGTGCACGTTCTTCACTGGAATGAGGTTGTCGTTTGCAAGCCTCTTCATCCCCTTCTCGCTCATATGACACAGCCTCTTGTGCCACAGCTCATCGGCAGTGTTGGATGCCACGTTCACTTCTTCCGGGCATAATCGGGCATTCATCAGGTACAGTGTGTTTACCTTCCGGGCCCGAGCCACAATCAGGCTCCCTTTGCTGAACTTCATGACACCGTTCCGGATGCTACCCATGTAGCCCTCATCATCTAGCCGACCGGCTGATATCAGGTTCAGTCGAACCTCCGGAACGTGTCGGACATCCCTCAGCAGCAACTTGCATCCGGTTGGTGTCGAAAACCACACGTCTCCTATGCCGACAATTCGGCATGTACCTTCATTCCCCATCCGGACACAGCCGTGATCACTCGCTGAGTAGGATGTGAAGCATTTCCGGTTCGGGGTAAGGTGGAACGACGCTCCGGAGTCTACCACCCAGGTCATCTCGTCGCCGGCAAGGTTTATCTCACACTCCTCGGTGATGAGTATCAACTCTTCTTCACTTGCCGCGATTGTCGTCGTTCCCTTCCGGTCCGGCCCCCTCCGGTCTTTACCGTTCCCGTCCGGGGTTCGCTTCAAATCGGTATCGTCGGTCTCCTTATCTTTTCGGAAATGCCGACAATTCTTTTGCAAGTGTCCCGGCTTGCCGCAATAGAAGCAAGTGGGCCTCCCCCTTGACTTTGACCGTGTCCCCGACTTCTCCCAGTTCTGGGGACTACGGTTTCTCTGTCTTCTGCGTTCTGATTCGGTAAGGAGCGCCTTGGAGTCGGAGCTCGTATCTTTATCTTTCCGACGCGCCTCCTCATCTAGCAAGCTCGACCTTACTCTTGCTAGGGATAACCGTTTTCCTTCCGGCCCGGCGTTGCCCAAAGTTACAACCAACGTCTCCCAGCTATCCGGGAGGGAGCCGAGCAGGAGTAGTCCTAGTACCTCGTTGGCGAGAGGTACTTCCAATGAAGTTGCCTGGTGTATCAGCCCCTGGAAGGCATTCATGTGCTCCGCCATGCTGGAGACATCTTGGTACCGGAGTCTTACTAGCTTTCGGAATACCGAAACCTGATTAACAACATTATTGTTTTGGAACATTATGCCGATCTTCTCCCAGAGCTCATGAGCCTTGCTCTCTTCATTGAAGTTGTTGTATAGGCTCATGTCGATGAAGCACCGTATGTACGCCGTTGTCTTCATGTGCATCACCTTCCATATCGCGGCGTCTATTTTGTTCGGTCTCTTGTCCCCGAACTGAACCGGCAACCAGAGGTCTTTAACCACGAGCATGTCCCTCATCTTCGACTTCCACACTGAATAGTTGGAGCCGGTGAGCTTGAACATGCCGCCAAACGATTCGTCCATTTTCTGTGTCGTTTTGCTCTGATACCACTTGACGAGAACTCAACGTTCGTTATGCACAACGCTCGGCCACCACCGAAGTTAGAATCATACACAGAAAACAGGAAACGAAAACACGACACAAAGGAGAAGAAAAAAAGTACACAGGATGTTCACGTGGAAAAACCCAAACTAAAGGAGAAGAAAAAAAGTACACAGGATGTTCACGTGGAAAAACCCAAACTAAAGGAAAAAACTACGGCAGCCCACAGGCTGCAAACTATCACTATGTTGGAATGTACAAACTGTGAGTTCACGGAGGCAACGACCTCGTGCTCACGATCTTCGCCACAGGCGGCGGTTACAACAGAGGCAACGACCTCTTTCTCTCTCTCTCTCTCTCTGTACACTGTTACGTGCTCTCTCTACTTCTTGCACCAACAAGAAAATAACAACCACTACTAAAAGTTTGCCCTAAGTCATATTTATACTAATATAACTTTTCGACTATTTACAAATATAGCCTCGATGGACTCTCAGAAACATATTTACGAATATGTCTCTTCATCCGGTTCTCACCGGGTCTGCACCATCCTGCTCTCCGTAGCCGGGTACTCCTCATCCGGTTCTCACCGGGTCTGCGTCATCCGGCTCTCCGTAGCTGGGTACTCCTCATCCGGTTCTCACCGGGTCTGCGTTATCCGGCTCTCCGTAGCCGGGTACTCCTCATACGGTTTCGGCCTCGGCCTAGTTTGTTCATCAGCACTAGTCTTCTCCCTTCCCATCCGGAGGGACCTGTCTCCCAACATTCCGGTCTTGCGCTCGCCGATCCGAACCGTTTCGGTCCGTGGCTCCCCGGTAAGCACCATTTCGTTCCGGTGACTTCTTCGAATAGGTATTGTCGGTTTACTTGTCCTTCCGGAAATGCCGACAGTTCTTCTGGAAGTGCCCCGTCTTCCGGCAGTAGAAGCCAGTGGGCTTCCCCCTTGACTTTGACCGTGTCCTCGACTTTTCCCAGTTCTGGGGACTCCAATTCCTTTGTCTTCCGCGTTCCGATTCGGAAAGAAATGCCTTTGAGTCGGGGTTCGAGCCCTTGTCTCTCCGACGCGCCTCCTCGTTTAGGATACTTGTCTTCACCGTCTGTAAGACAAGTTCTCTTCTTGGCAGGAGGTGCTGAGAGTAACCACCAAGTTCTCCCAACTTTCTGGCAAGGTACACATCAACATGATTGCCTGCATTGCATCATCCAAGGGGAACTTGATCGCCGCAAGTTGATTTACATACCCCATAAATGTGTTGATGTGTTCTACCATACTCTCATTGTCCCGGTACTTCAGGTTCACAATTTTCCTCATCAATGAGGTTCTGTTCAGAGCGTTCTTCCTCTCATATAGACCCGACAGCTTCTGCCACATCTCATGGGCATTCGTGTCGTTCGCCACGTGCTGAAGGACACTTACGTCGACGCATTGTCGGATGGTGGCCACGACCTTTCTGTTCAGAAGTTTCCACTCCGACTCCAGTACCCCTTTGGGTATTTCGGCTCTGTTGATCAGTTCATATAGGTCTTTTACAATGAGAAGGTCTTCCATCTTGATCTTCCAGTCGGCATAGTTCTGTGAGTTAAGAACCATCATTCCCGGGAGTCCGCTCCCGCCTCCTTCCATTTTCTGTGTTTTCGCTCTGATACCAGATTGATCGGATGCTTGTCTCCAACTATGCTCGGTCACAGCCTAGATGTTGGATCAATCACTGAAAACAGGGATGTGGAGAGGTGTAACTACACACGAAACAGTAAAGAAAAGAGTGCAATGGATGTTAACGTGGAAAACCCGAATATGGGAAAAACCACGGCAGCCCTCAGACTGCAAAATATCA
The DNA here is from genome assembly GCF_043228905.1 of Azolla caroliniana. NCBI lineage: Eukaryota > Viridiplantae > Streptophyta > Polypodiopsida > Salviniales > Salviniaceae > Azolla > Azolla caroliniana. Next base: position 17,749,598 of record NW_028230447.1, read on the forward strand.
CTATATCAAGATTACAACAATGGGGCACAAAGGCAACGACCTCTTGCTCCCTCACTTCGCCACCAAGCAGTTATAACAAAGGCAACAACCTCTTCCTCTCTCTCTCTCTCTCTCGCTCTCTCTCACTCTGTACACAATTACACTCTAAATTATCGTCACACAACGATAATAACACAACCAACTCAATACAAAGATTTGCCCTATGTCATATTTATACTGATATGACTATTCGGCTATTTACAAATATAGCCCCAATGGGCTCTTAGGAACATATTGATGAATATGTCCCTTCATCCGGTGAGCACTCCTCACCGGGCCTGCATCATCCGGCGGATGCCGGGTCTTGTCGGGCCTTGTTCATCCCATCCGGAGGGACCGATATCCCAACATTCATGACCAGCCACTGTGTCAAGGACACTATCCGTGAACGGAAGAGGAAACCCATCCATGCCTGTTGTGGCATTGAGTTTGTGGTAATCAACGCAAACACAGATTTTCCCGTTTTTCTTGGGGACGACGACGATTGGGCTTAACCATGTGGCTCTTTTTACTGGGCGTATAAAGCCTACTCGAAGGAGTTTGTCGATTTCCTCTTTGACCTTAGTCGCGTAGTTGGGGTTCATACGGTACCATCGTTGTTGGATCGGCCAAGTGTCCGGCAGGAGGTGTACTTGGTGTTGGTAATATTGGGGATCCAATCCCTTCATATCAGTGTAAGACCATGTGAATACATCATGATACTCCGTGAGCAGGCGTATCAGGGCTGACCGTTCGTCGGCGGGTAAGTTATTAGCGATTTGTAGTGTACGCAGGTTCTCGTCGGAGCCGAGGTTCAGTGACTCAAGTGTTGATGCTTTGACTCGCTGGGAGATGGCGAGTTCTCGTTCAAACGCGTCCCGAGCTTGTCGTAATTCTGTGATAGTTGTGGAATCAGCTTCCTCCTAGGGAAGGGAATATGTCGTGACATCCTCGTCCAGTGGTGTGCCGAAACCCGAAATGGCGTTTATTTCAAAAAGGGGTATGATAGTGGGATGATCTTCCAGGAAGTCATCAACCTCTTCGTCGGCTAAGCCGTCGAGCATGTGTACCCCTACCGCGTATAAGGGTGTAGTGTTGTGGGGCATGGTGAGGCGTTCTTCTGTTATTACTTGTACCTTGGTCTTCCCCCGGCGGAAAGAGATCATATTCCGTTGCCAATGTTGTTTAATATTTGTTGTGCGCAGCCAGGGTCGGCCAAGCAGCACTGGGTAAGCGCCCGGAGCTTCGAGGCGTAACACGACTGCCGAGAAAGTAAACATGTGGCCGCCTAACGTGAAATCAAGGTGGCGGATTAACCCGATGGGGCAAACTGATCGCGTATTGGCCATCCGAAGCCAAAAGGGGCACGGTTCCCATTGGTTGAGGCCAAGGGCGTGACATGTGGCCTCGCTGATGACATTCACACCGGAACCACCGTCGATTATGCATCCATGAAGGTCTCGTCCTTTAATCATGATTTTCACGGCTGGATTCTGGGAATCCATGAGGGGTGGGCCCGTCCCTGGCTCCGTCAGGTTAACAGGGGGTGCGACCAATTTGTCGTTAGTCGTGAGCGTAGCCAAGGTATCCCGAAAAGCGCAACATGAGCGGTAAAAGCTTATGTAATGGCAACGAGATCCTAGCGCTGGTAAGAGCTTCCCACATATGGTCATCTTCTGCCGCAGTGGATGGTCATGTGGGCGGTGGTGCGCCGATGGTCACGTCCCGCATCTCTGTGTGCATCCGTTCCACGTTGCTTTTATTGGCGGTCTCAATCCATTCCTTTGCTGCTTGTCGGACGTCATCTTGTTCTTGCCATTGGCTGGCTTGGGTCTTGCTACGTATAGTGACGTGTTGAACGTCGGCCATAATAGTATTCACGATTGGGGCCTTGTTGCGGTCCGTGGTTGGGCATTGGGTAGCGTAGTGGCCAGGTTGGTTACACTTAAAGTAGGTAACAGATGTCGAGTTGCTGGTGTCACTGTGCTCAGTGTGTGGGAAAGGTTGTGAGTGGTTCCCAGCCGCTTGTGTAGGCGTGTTGGCCCGTGATGCGTTGTGCGGGACAGTTGGAGGGGGATCTCGACGACGATTGACGTTTTGTTATCGATTGTTACGTGAACCTTTGTAAGAGTTTATTCTATCGTTTCGTGAATACTGTTGATCGTACTGGTCATCCCGGTCGTCGTCATACTGATCATACTCATTGTTTGTTCTATATTGGTCGTCGTGGTACTGGTCACGACAGTCGTCGTTGCGACGGTAGTCGTCGTCGCGGCGCTAGCGATCCGGAGAGTGTGGTCGCTCATTTGCCCGATGTCGGTATGACTGACGTTCATCCTACCAGGAGTATGTATTGCGAAGCTCGATCTGGCGAACCGGAGCCATCGTTGTGCGGTTGAGCATGTTGTACTCACATTGTTCGATCATGTGAGCTCAGGACTGACATATTGGGCAGTGTGGCCGGTGAGGGCACTCGAGAGCCAGATAGCCTAAGCCTAAGCAGGTCGTGCATTGGAGGGCTTGTTGGAAATGATTATCCTCCTGAGGAAGGGAGTTGTGCAATGAGCCCATGGAGAAAGCCGTGTTATGTTGTGTCCTATGATCTATCGATGGTGAGGACGCGTGCGATGACTTGCTCGATCGTCTGGTTAGAGAAATTGGTAAGTGCGAGAGTCATCCGTAGAGGGTCCCGTAGGCTGGACAGGAAGGTATCCGGAATGTGATGGGCAGAAACATCGTCGGCCAGTTGTCGGTAGAGATCCTGAAACCGGATCGTGAACTGGGCGACCGTCTCGTGAGGTTCTTGGCTCATGGAAAAGAAATGCCAGAGTAGTTCGCGCTTCGGAACTTGGCGATGAAATAATTCTAGAAACTTTGTTCGGACGTCTTGGAACGTTGTGACCTCCCCCATGTCGAGGTGGGAGTACCATCGAGTAGTCGGGCCATCGAGGGATAAAGTGAACTCTGTGATTTTAGAGGACTCGATTTCGGCAGTCGATAACAGTTGTGTCGAGTGGTTGGCATATCATGTGGACACGAAAGCATGGATGTGTGATTCCGCGTCGGGGCCGTCGGTATATCGTGGGTAAGGGTAAGGCATGGTATCGAGATCCGGATCTTCAGATAAACCCAAAAAAGGGTTAGGGTCAGGTTGGTGACCTCTAGAGGACTCGACGGGGAGGTCGGTGTGGAATCAACTCGCAATTGGGTATCAGGTGGCGAGGATTGCGACTGGTGAGCCTCTGATAGTTCCTGGAAAGATTGGTCAATGAGCGTTGAGTCGGAAGTTTCTTCAATTGGCTCTAGGCGTCGGGCAAGTGGCCGAGACCGCGTGATGCGATTGGGCACCATACTGGCGGCTGGGGTTTGCCTCCTACGTAGTTCGTTGTGACCTTACAGTTGTAACTGGGCGTGCCAAATTGTGTTAACCATTTCTGGGGAAACACCTTCGATGAGCCCACAGGCTATCGGTATCAAGGGATCATGTTACGTGGATGATCCCTTGATACTGATAGCTTGTGGGCTCATCAAAGGTGTTTCCCTAGAAACGGTTAACACCTATGTTCATAGCGAAGATATGTGGCCCATGGTTTTCACGTAAAAACCTGTGTATTGTGTATTCTCTATCAACTTCTTGTTTTATGTTTCCATGTTGTGCATTTCAGTCTATCTTTCTCATAGATCTATGGTCAAGCTACAACAAATCTTATAGCGTGGGTGACTCGGCCACATGTCCCAAGTCGAACTAGACCGGCTAATGGCGATCGGCTACATCCCGAAACTCCAGACAAATACGGACTTCTGAGAGCATTGTCATTATGGGAAACGAACCCAAAGTCCGCACTCTCTCCACTATGAGATGGTATGACAACCCCTAGAGCTTGTGTATGCCAACATTTGCGGGCCAATGCCCGAAAAATCTCTAGGAGGCTCCCGACACTTCATCTCATTCGTAGATGATTGTACACGGAAGTTCTAGGCCTACTCAATTAGGTCAAAAGACAAAAGCGTTCAAGGTCTTCTCTCGATGGTTAGCCGAAGTGGAGAACTGATTACGGCACTGAGTGAAGATACTCTGGTGTCATGATGTTTTCGACACATAGTGCGAAACCACCCTCAAAAGAGAATAAAATAATAGTTCAAATAAACTAATGTTGTGAAGTCAAATATTATAATAAATAAAAGGATAAAAAGTTAGAGGCGGGTTTTCAAAAGTAGAAAGAGGAGAAAAAAATAGGAAAAAAAAGTTAGGCGTGGATATGAGGAATAAGGTAGAGAAAAAAGCTCATAATTTCCTCGTCCGATGTCCAAATTAGAAAAGAAAATATTCATAAGAAAGCTAACATGAAGGGCTTTCCAAATATACCTTGCATGTCAATTTGAGCTTACAAAAGAGAAATAATGATAGAAATAAAAAATGCCTCATATAGACAAGCTTTTTTTAGGAGAAAAAAAAAAGCAAGCCATAGAAAACAAATAAATAAGAGCTATTCTTAAGAAGAAGGGGGGGATGGATGGGGATTTGAAGAAGAAAAGATTTATGTTTCCTTTCTCATACTCTTATACCCTTAAAAGGGAGATAGAAAAAAAATTTCATGTAACAAAATAAGTCCATTAGATTGATGATTTAGTAATAAAAAACTTTCTATGTTTCCTCTCTCATACTCTCTTTGTTTATCTATAAGTATAATTAAGTGTTATTCATACTCTCTTACTCTAAGCATTCTTACTCATAAGCATACACAAGTATTATTCGATCTCGCATCTCGCATAATCTCTTACTCGAAGCTTTTCTTGTGCATAACTATAATTAAGTATTAATCAATCTCTCATACTATCTTACTCTTATTCGAAGGAAATATCTCGTCTTAAAACTTAAAGTGCATAAATCATTTAGCCCTAAATCCTTCCGGTCTAGAACCTCGACAGTTCCACTACACAATCCACACTAGATGGTAGATTTTCACGACATAATTAAGTGGTGAACCCGACGTGAAGAGGCGGTAGGAAGGATTCAAGTGCTTGAAATAGAAGATTAGAAGATGGCTTCTTCGACAAACACCCAAGTTGATGAAGTGGCGAAGTTGGTGGCTATTGTCGAGCATATGATGAGAGCTCATGATAATGATGCAAGATTAGACAAGGCCATCGACCGGACCGTTGAGAAAGCAGGCCAATTTGGTGGAAGAAATACTACGGATTTCCTCGCTACATACAAGACAGAGACGCAACAACGAGATGTCATCGAAAAGAAACAAATATCAAGCTTCAAGCATGTCGTGGAAAATGGGTTACAAGGCCATATAATGGAGATTCAAGTCCCCCAAACAACATGGGTGGGATTCGAAAGGGCACTTTTGGCCGAATATATGCTTGAAGATGCATCGAGGATGACTCGACACACGTTGATGAAGTGGATCAAGAAGAAGGGGAAGAACATGAACGCGTTGGAGGTGTACAACGAATTCGACCAAATGTACAATCGTCTCTGAAGCACCGACCAAATGTTTCTCAAAGGAGATAAGGTTCTATAATTCTTAAATGCGGTGGATGCGAAAGATAGACGAGAACTAGGTAGTCTATTAGAGGAAGAAACACAACCCAATGGTCTCATAATAGATTGGGTTGCGGTAAGAAGAGCACGTGACTAGTTCGACAACTGTCGTCGATGATTAGATGATTCCGACATGGCGGGGTCGATAGTTCAAAGATGGAAGTCTCCAATAGTAACTGAGATGTCAAAGCAGAGTGAGTCGACCGAAAGAGCAATGGAGGACAACAACGTCAAGATGAAGATGGCTATGGACGACACAACAAAGGCGGATGATGAGCATATTTGAACACACTAGTTCTAGAGACCTGCGCAATTGTGTTTGAGAACCAATGTAATACTCAAGAAAAGGAAGGTGACAACGAGGAAGCAAAGGTCGAAGCCGATGCGTACGATGAAGAGGCAAGCATAGTTGAGGCATCCTCGATAGAGAAGTTCAATAGGTACAATGCCCATGAGTTTGAAGAGATGGCCACAAATAATGACTTAGAGGTAGAGGTGTCTATGTACAACATAATGAAGGAGTACGACAAGTGTGTCGGGACTTCCTCCCCACTATTTCAAGAGATTTGGGCAATGGTGGAGGGGGACATATCGGTGGGTGGAAAAAGGGCCATCACCAAAGAGTCATGCCCAAACCAAATTAAGACCCAAGAGAATTAAGGTGGCGGTGAGGAAACAAAGGTTGAAGCTGATGTGTATGATGAAGAGGCAAGCATAGTCGAGGCATGCTCGATTGAGAAGTTCAATGGGTACGAGGCCCATGAGTTTGAAGAGATGGCCATGGATAACGAATTAGAGGTAGAGTTGGCTATGTACAACACAATGAAGGAGGACAACAAGTGTACCGAGACTTCCTCCCCACTATTTCAAGAGACTTGGGCAATGGTAGATGGGAACATATCGGTCGATGGAGAAAGGCCCATCACCGAAGAGACATACCCGAACCAAATTAAGACCCAAGAGAAGGAAGGTGCCAGTGAGGAAGCAAAGGTCAAAGCCGATGTGTACGATGAAGATGCAAGCATAGTCGAGGCATGCTCGATGGAGAAGTTCAATGGGTACGAGGCCCATGAGTTTGAAGAGATGGCCATTGATAACGAATTAGAGGTAGAGTTGACTATGTACAACACAATATAGGAGGACGGCAAGTGTATTGAGACTTCCTCCTCACTATTTCAAGAGACTTGGGCAATGGTAGATGGGAACATATCGGTCAATGGAGAAAGGGCCATCAGCGAAGAGACACACCCGAACCAAATTAAGACTCAAGAGAAGGAAGGTGGCGACGAGGAATCAAAGGTCAAAGATAATGCATATGATGAAGAGGTCTGTGAATGTTAATGTGCAAAAGCGTCAGACATAACCGGCTCAGCCGGATAGCAACAGAAAATGAGATGAAGGTTTAATGGAAAAGCTTCAAAACACAGAGGAGACAAAGAGAGCAGAACATAAAACTATATTCAAAAAATAACTCTAAAACTCTGTAGATACAACGTGCTAAACAACATTATTTATACAAGTCCATAAAGGATTGACAGAAGTACTGACAGGTACTTCAATGCTCACAAGTGCAACTGACACTAACTACGAGACAATGATTACCTAGTAGTCTAGGCTACTACAAGGCTTCCGATTCCCGCTCGAATCCGGCTCTCCGATCCGACTCCCCAATCCGGACGGTTGTTCCCGGATACTAATCTAGCTCATCCTTTCGGATGCCGATCTGGCTCAGGCGTATTCAGCCGATCCGGATCTAGTTGAGCTTGCTCGTTCAACAAGGTCAAACAATGCACAATGGTGCACGACGAGGGCCAAACGAACGAAGTGAATTCGAATGGGGTTCCTTGGGATTTGATCACAATATCCAACTCGAAAGAGGCATACCATGAAAACGGACGAAGTGGAAAACATAAAATGTGGTCATCTAAGGGCCTAAATGTGCGCATGTACTTGAAGCATGGGCTACGAGGAGTAGTCAAAGTCAATGTTAGGATGAGGCCTAACAAAGACAAGCTTGGATTGACGGAAGAAGGAAGATTGAAGTGCCTTGACCATGAATATGGTCGGAACGAAGGCGGCACATGCATGGTGCATGAAGGATTATGCTTGGGGAAGGTGGAAGAGGCCACGACAATCAGTCGTGGTGGTGCAAAGCTCGGACAAAGGATTTGGTGGTTTGGATTGCTTCCCTAGCTATGGTAGAAAAAATGGTTGTGGTGGCATTGGAAGAAGAGAGATAAGGAGCCAATGAGTTGGTTCAAGGTCAATCTCTATAATTGATAGTTAGGTTATGAAGAAAGGAAAATATTAGGAAAAGGATTAAAGATTTCAACTAGGATGATGCAACTCAATACCACACCTAGCACATGCCGAAGGATGTGCAGGTTTGGTGGGGGTGGATGTCGTGATGTTTCGACACATAGTGCGAAACCACCCTCAAAAGAGAATAAAATACCACACCTGGCACATGCCGGAGGATGTGCAGGTTTGGTGGGGGTGGATGTCGTGATGTTTCGACACATAGTGCGAAACCACCCTCAAAAGAGAATAAAATAATAGTTCAAATAAACTAATGTTGTGAAGTCAAATATTATAATAAATAAAAGAATAAAAAGTTAGAGGCAGGTTTTCAAAAGTAGAAAAATGAGAAAAAGTAGGAAAAAAAGCTAGATGTGGATATGAGGAGTAAGGGAGAGAAAAAAGCTCATAATTTCCTCATCCGATGTCCAAATTAGAAAAGAAAATATTCATAAAAAGCAATAACACGAAGGGCTTTCCAAATATACCTTGCATGTCAATTTGAGCATACAAAAGAGAAATAATGATAGAAATAAAAAACGCCTCATATAGACGAGCTTTTTTTAGGAGAAAAAAAGCAAGCCAAAGAAAACCTATAAATAAGAGCTATTCTTAAGAAGAGGGGGGGATGGATGGGGATTTGAAGAAGAAAATATTTATGTTTCCTTAAAGGGGAGATAGAAAAAACAAATCATGTAACAAAATAAGTCCATTAGATTGATGATTTCGTAATAAAAAACTTTCTATGTTTCCTCTCTCATACTCTTTTTGTTTATGTATAAGTATAATTAAGTGTTATTCGAGCGGTATACCGACCCGCACTCCTTGCAAAGCCATAAGGCAAACCCTAAATGTGATGCTAATATACTATGGAGGGATTACACCTGAGTGTAGAATCCGCCATCATGAGGTGATTGCTAATCACGGGCCTCCGGTGGTTGCGTAGTTCACGCTTGTAACTGGTGTGACGTTTGCAATCGGTATACCATCCACTCGCGGGTGACCGCCAACCACTTGTTGGGGATCAATGTGTAACACATTCCTACCTACCTTGACAACTCACATGCCATGAGTTTTGTGGTTGCCTGGATGCTTCAAGCATTGCAAGTTAATCGTGCTTGAGCCAGAACAATACTGGGATGGGTGACCTCTCGGGAAGTCCTGGTTACATCTACGATAGTAATGGGTTCGGGGGGGCCCATTGCTATCAAGAGTGGACACGCTCCATATTCGAGCGGTATACCGACCCACACTCCTTGCAAAGTCGTAAGGCAAACCCTAAATGTCATACTCTCTTACTCTAAGCATTCTTACTCGTAAGCATAAGCAAATATTATTCGATCTTGCATCTCGCATAATCTCTTACTCGAAGATTTTATTGTGCATAACTATAATTAAGTATTAATCAAGCTCTCATACTATCTTACTCTTATTTGAAGGAAATATCTCGTCTTAAAACTTAAAGTGCATAAATCATTTAGCCCTAAATCCTTCCGGTCCAAAACCCCGGCAGTTCCGTCGCATGATCCGCACTGGTTGGCGGATTTTCACGCCACCGGTCCAACAACGAAGGTGAATACACCTCCCAAGCCTTCAAACAGTACTTGTCCGAAAAAGGAATCCGACATCAAAAGACCGTTCCCTATACCCCCATGAAGAATGGCATGGCAGAACAGATCAACCAAATGATCCAAGAGAGAGTGATGACAATACTCCAGCAATCCGGATTGAAGTTGGAATTCTGGGCCAAAGCATTGCAAACGGCAATATACTTGATAAATTTGTCACTGTCGAGAGAAATACGGCTCGAAGTTCCATATGCACTATGGTCTAGCAAACATCCGACCTACGATAGGCTCCATATATTCGGATATGAAGCCTATGCTTTCATCCCCAGGGAGAAAAGGACCAAGCTGGCACCCCATGCACTTAAGTGTATATTTCTCGGTTATGGAAACTCCATGAGTGCACGACTACTTCGACGAACAAAGCCAAATATGTTGCCAAGTTCGATGTGGCTAAAGAAGCACTATGGCTCGGTCGACTAGCTTGCACATTTCGACAAGCCAACCCGAATTTGGCTCCAGTTGTCTTCAATGATAATCAAGGAGCAGTAGCTTTGGCGAAGAATCTGGTTCACACAATGCCTCGAAGCATATCGACGTTCAATACCATTTTATTCGGGATTGCATGACCAAAGGAAAGCTCATATTGGAGAAGCTTTCTACAGCCGACAATGTTGTGGATGCGATGATGAATATTCTTTCGGCCAACAGGTTTCGGTTGATTCGGCAACTAATGAGTGTGGAGATTATTTCAACTCAAACTCGGAAGCAAACTTCGGCCCAACTACGATCGAAGTCTTCGTATATCATTCGCCCTGGTGTATCTGTATTTCTTTGTTTTCTTTTTACATATTTTTTGTAATACGCTCATTACGGTGTCGTGAAGTACGAAAACTTCACATTAAAAGTCTACAATAAGATAAATACGTAACAAAAATAAAATAAACCTTTATAATGTTTTATACATAAAGACAATATTAATAACAGACTATGATAACATTATACAATATATGTAGAGGCAAAAATATATATTATATTACATGGACAAGAGAGGACTTGAACCTGAACCAATAAACCCTACCTTATAACACTCAAAGGTTACCATTTAGCCTATACTTATCATTTATAAGATATATGTTAATTTATTTGAAGTAGTATTTTATAGTCTAAACCATGTAATATAATACATGCACACCATATAGCAAATTACATGGGCAAAAGAGGACTTGAACCAACAACCTTAAACTTACAACATTCAAACCTTACCAACGAGATATTGAAGGGAAGACTATGGTCTACCATCAAGAAAGAGAAGAGCGATTACCTTGTGAGACAAAGCTTGAAGGATCAACAATGCTCACGATCATTTTGTAACTCATTCATCAAATAATTATAAGTTTCTTTCATTCCTTCAAATATAATTCTATATCCCATCTTGTCATATCTTGTTGATCTCTATTTACTCTTCTCTATTCTTCGTCTCTTCCATCCATAATCCCAGTGATTCCTTCCTCACTTTCACGATATCTTTTGTCTACGCAACGGTACGCTTCTAGGCGAGCCACGCCACGACAACGGGGGAGTGTCAAATACAATCATATAGTGGACATATTCACATTACCCCATTGGACAAATTAAGTTAAGCTATCTTTGTAAATATCATAAAGGGTAGTTGCTCAAAGTCAATTAGTATATAACTGACTTTGTAACTATTTGTTATTTTGAATAATACAAGTTGTATTGTGCGCCTCTCTGTTCTTCCCTCTCTCTCTGTCTATCTCAAGCTTTCCATTGATATCTGTCTATTTTGTTTCATCATGTACACAATGTGTATTATTGTTCTAGACAAGATCATCATATTGTTCGGGAATATAAGTTGAATAACTCCAACAAGGTAGATAAGAGAAAGAGAGAGAAAGAAGGGTGTCGATCCACCTGATCACCCCCGAGTTAAGGGATCGAGATGGACTCGAGCCTTGATCATCATCCCATACCACCACCATGGCTATGGCATCAAATCATGCATGGTATTGTCATGCTCCCTACAAGAGTATGGTCACCACAAGATCACACTCTTGACATAGTTAAATCATGTGTCTAATGAGGGTAGTTAGGCCTTACATCTATTGCCAAACCTAAAGCCCCCATGCAAGTTCATACTTGGCCCTTATGGGTTGTCTCAATTCCTAAGATTCAAAGTACTCCTCCCTTCTTTACACTCTCGATTAACCCTCGCACTTTATCCTCGTGTGTAGAATACTACGGTACAACTTCCCATAGGATAAATGATGGTCATGCCCATAACACTTACCCTCGTCCCTCTCCTTGTCTATGTAGAGTATCTATTGTAAAATGCATGGATATACAATTACTATTATTGACTTTCATTTATAATCTACCTTAACATTAATGATTTTAGTAATTATGGAAATGAAGCCCAACTTGTACGAGGATATATCCATGTGTTGTAATTATCTAACATGTTTGTTTACACCTTATTCAATGTCTTAATATTTGCAACTCGATCATTGTTTTATCTTATGGATAAGAACTTGAGCATATTGAAAAATTCATTTGTCCTAAGATGATTATCACAAACCATGGAGGTTTGGATGGATACCTCAGGGTGCGTAGAAATGCATACATGACCAAGTATTGTTACATTGATTCCTTTTCTCTTATCATGGTTTGCTAGACGGTTATCAAAAACTTATATGTGTAGGTAGAAATGCATTTGTGACCAATTGTTGTTGCATTGATTCCTTTTTCTCTTAAAATGGTTATCATGGTTTACTAGACAATTATCAAAAACTTAATATGTCTATCACCTTTGTTGGATGGGTAGAATCACATACATGAATAGGTGTTGTTACACAAGTCCCCTTACAATGGTCATTTTGTTTGATATACAAATAAACTTACTAATCATACCTTGTAGTGGAAATAATCGCATTAGAGGTGATTGTGTTCTATGAAGATTTCGAGAAGCCCAGGGCTATTAAATGGATACCATAAACAAGACAATATCGCATTGCTGAACAGGTGTAGACTGATTGATACCTTGGGACATACGGATGGAAAACGAGGTTAGGCGGATATATCATACTCTATACAAAATCACATTGCTTAACATGTGAACGAACGTATGTACACATGCACGTCTGCATGATATGATTGAGCAATGGAGAGATATGAACTAAGGGGCGGCGCTGATATGACATGGATAGATGGATGAATTCCATGGGGCCGAGATAGAATGGAGGTGCTAACGTGGGTGTATACATGCATATTTACCTGAAACATCAATGGATGGATGGATGGATCGACAAGTGGAGATGGATGGTCTGGATGGGGAGGAGCCGAGAGATCTGGTAGCTTGTTGGTCTTGCTGGGTTCCACACAATGTCCAACAGATGGAGCCTAATGGACTGTCCGGGGGGGGGGGGACAATCGCTCGTGTCCGATAATATAGAAAGAAGCCAATGAAAGTCAAAGACCAATAACCAAAGGCATGTAATGTTTGTTAACCCACAAAGGCCCACTTAGAAGAATTCCTGTGCTTCATAATAATATTATACATATGTTCCTCATGGATTCCCCTGTTTAGGATTCAATCCAATCCATGGATTCAAGCCTTGCTGGAGATGGGCTGGAGAGCTTCTTCCTTGATCCCTTGCTCCAGACCACTCCCTTCATCTACAGCCATGGCCCTGCTTCCATGGAAGCTTCTCCCCACATCAAGGAATCTCTACATGCTGCTGCTGCCACATATGGCTCAGATCATGTTGTGGGAGACATGATGAGGGAGAATCATCCAGCAGAGGTGAGCAGTGGCAGCAGCAGCAGCAGCAGAAGGACAAGAAGAACCCACAGAAGAGCACACTCGGAGACCCTGTTTCGGATACCCGATATGTTTACAAGCGAAGAAGAAGTGGGCAATTTACATGGTCATAGTAATAGTGGTGAGGTTCTTATGGGTTCAGATGGAACAGGGGAGGATCTCCTCTCTTCTTACATGGCCATGGAGGCTAATTCTACATGCCTGTCAGGTAAAGGCCCGGAAGCTTCCGGAAACCATGTGGGGGTTCCTTTGTCATCGCCATCATCGTCAGTGGTTCGATCCGATGATTCGAACATGTATCCCAATAAAGCTAGGCCTCCCCGGCATCATCATAGCATGTCGATGGATGGCTCTTTCAACATGCCCACAGAGGATCTATTCATCATGAGTGATTTAGATGTCCTCGAAACAAAGATGTCTCTCTCCGAACTCTCTCTTATTGACCCTCGCCGCGCCAGGAGGTCGGTTGGTTCATCCTCACAATTCATTTGTATTACATGACAATCATTTGTGAACTCCATACCCTTATGTGAAAAGAAAATGTTTTGTGTTCGTTCCGATAGGTCATTTTTGAACCCCCGGGGGGAAGATAATGAAAATCAATCTGGTCTATGAACTAACAATCTGGCTCATGTGTATTACATGAGAATCATTTGTGAACTCCATACACTTATGTGAAAAGAAAATGTGCCGCGTTCATTCCAATAGGTCAATTTTTAACCCCTGGGGGGAAGATAATGAAAATCAATCTGTTCTATGAACTAACAATCTGTCTCATGTATTACATGAGAATCATTTGTGAACTCCATACACTTCTGTGAAAAGAAAATATTTTGTGTTCGTTCCGATAGGTCATTTTTGAACCCCCAGGGGGAAGATAATGAAAATCAATCTGGTCTATGAACTAACAATCTGTCTCATGTGTATTACATGAGAATCATTTGTGAACTCCATACACTTCTGTGAAAAAAAATGTTTCGCGTTCGTTCCGATAGGTCATTTTTGAACCCCCGGGGGGAAGATAATGAAAATCAATCTGGTCTATGAACTATCAATTCCGGGGTTAATCATAGTCATCTTTTAACAGGATTTTGGCGAATCGGCAGTCTGCAGCTCGGTCCAAAGAGCGCAAGGTCCGGTATACTGCGGAGTTGGAGGAGCGAGTGCGTACACTTCAAAAAGAGACCGACTCACTTTCGGCTCACTTATCCAGGCTACAAGTAAGTATACAACCATATATAAATGTATAATTCAATGCAATACTAGCTATTAGGGTACTATCATGCTAGGCAATACTATGTGAAATCCCTATGTGTTCTCTTTTGATGAAAGAAGGATGTGTTTCATTCCGAGGCAATATTAGCCAATGACACCAAAACCAGTATCTACAAATCGCATGCCACCCCATCTCATAGATGCACACATAAAAAAAAAACTAAGTCATCTTTGTGTTGTGTAGAATAATAGCATTCTCGTGACGAGAAAAAAGAGGAAGAGGGCTGATTGAATTTCACGTCATTTCTTACCTTTCGCAGAAAGATTCTGGAGGTCTTTCGATAGAGAATAGTGAGCTTAAACTACGATTACATGCCATGGAACAACAAGCACATCTTCGTGATGGTAAGATTTTTCCATGATCTACTAAATAACAAGGCATACCGTTTCTTTTAAAGAGCCTTGCATTGGTTAGGTTTATGGCTAATTTAGATGTATAAAAAGAAAAGAAAGCAAAAGGATTAATTTGAAAAGTTTGTGACCCAATAGAGTAAAGCTGCAAAGATTGATTAAAAATCTTTCTAAAACAAGCTTAGGAAGACATAATTAAGTTTTCTTCTTTTATGTTGTACATGAATTTTTTCTACATTTGAAAGATGAATATTTGGCTGACTTGGCTTTTGTGAGTTTTGTAATTATGTCAAAAAGCCTTGAACGAGACGTTGAAGGAAGAGATAAGGTGGTTGAAATCATCAACGATGGTTCGAATGAATGATGGGAAAAATGGGCATCCTTTTTGAGCCCAAGTGACTACTCTCTTGCAGGGAAGCATCCATCAAGTCTCTCTTTCTCTTTTTGGCTTAATGAGCACTGAATGAGTCCATTGTTGGCCCTAGCTTGCCCATGTATATAGCATATAATCAATCAGCTTTGTGAGACAATTCCCTCCAAGATGAAGAGTCAAAACTAGATTTCGTTGGATCAACACAGTATCGTCATAAAAGGTCCATGAAACTATTGTTAAAGAAGAGTAGTGAAACAAAGACCGTGAATGTAATCACCTACAATAGATGTATAGGTTCTATGACCATAATTATAGTGTCTATATTAGCATTTACATGTAATCAAAACATTAATTTCTCGATAGATCTTATAAGAGAAATTCTTTAATTCCGACATTAAGCGTTTGCCAAATTTGTGTGAGCCATTGTCATTGGTATGGCAAGTACATTCATGAAGATTAAACATCAAGCAATAATGTTAACAATACAGTAGACATTCGGTTAAGTGCGCACTTTGAACGCAAGGAAGAAGTGCGCACTTAACCGAGCTGCGCACTTAGGGGTTTTCTGAAACATTTTAGGGTTTTTTGGAAATTTTTAGGGTTTTCTGAAATATTTTCCTTCTGTATGCTAATCATACAATTCGTGATAAGAAAAGTGATAAATTTATGTGATAAATTGACCTAAAATGTTTCTAGTTCCACCATTCATACTTTTCAATTTCTTTCTCTCAAACATTTTAGGGTTTTTGGGAATTTTTTAAGGTTTTCTGAAATATTTTTCCTTCTGTATGCTAATCATACAATTCTTGATAAGAAAAGTGATCAATTTATGTGTTAAATTAACCTAAAATGTTTCTAGTTTCACCATACACACTCTTCAATTTCTTTCTCGGTTCTAGATGGTATTTGTCTTTTTGCTACATCTGAGAAATACATCCATTATGCAACAAACCTAATGAGCTTCCTTGGATGCATCATGCGATGGGATTTTTTCTTGCGTTTTCTTCCTAGTGGCAGCAAGTTTGAGGAATTGAAGTACAGATGGAGGAGACAAGAAAAGAGAGAGGGGGAGCAACAGATAGATCACCGACTACAACTTTTGTCATCTAAACAAGATGCACAGAAAGAGAGAGGGAGGGAGAGAGGCTTTTTTCATGCAAGAAAAGAGCACACACAGATGTGATACAGGCACACACAGAAAGAGAAGGAGAACAGATGGATATGTTGCGCGTGGAGAAGGAGAGCTCACGTTCACAGCCAATTGCTACAAAACTTGACTATTCACGATCATCAAGATTTGTTTTCCATTCTTTGCTTATGTTCTTTAATCAAGAATCAAAATCACAGATTTGTAATCGTAACACACACACGCGCACACACACATGTAGAACACATGACACACATGACATACCCACAGAAACTCCTTTCGTTGTTTTCTTAATGTTTGGACTCGCTCTCGTTACCATAACACTTCTTGGTTCCTGTGTGACTAAACTTGTGGGATGTCCTTGTAATCGTAAACACACACATATGACACACACATAGACATACCCATAGAAGCTCCTTTCGTTGTTTTCTGAATGTTTGGAACATAGTTTTAACTTGGTTTGATGTAATTTCGTCATGAAACAATGTAATTTTTTTGATCCAGATTTTGACCACTAAAAAAAGCGCACTTAATAGAATGGTGCACTTATGTGGGCACGCACTTAACCGAATGTCTACTGTATATTGTTATTGTGTACTTTTATAAAGACTTTAAGTGTAGACTCTAGAATTTGTTTGGAAATCTGTATTTTAAGAGAGAAGTCATAGATTATACGAACATTTTTTCTTTGCATTCAATCATTGAATTTCAGAGGAAGAGTTCTAAAAGGATATTTTTTAATCAACATATTGCAAAATGTAAACCGTGTGTTGAGCAAGATGGGACTAATGCATGTGGTAAAACTACATAAACTTTGTGGTGACATGAAATTTGGGGCGTTGTAGCATGAAGGATAATCAACATGCAACTTGCCTTATCTTACATGCAGATGTATAATCTATTGTGTTGCTTACAACCCACTCCCCATACATTACAACTTTGTGTTGTTTGAAATCGACTTGTCGGATGAGCCCTTCCACCTTGGATTGGATGTTATCTAAATGACGGAGCAATGAATCCTTCCACCTCTGATTGGATGTTATCAAAATGGAGCAAAGAAACGTCCACCTCCTCTTGGAGATTGTGACAAAATGATCAAATTTTTGAAACTAAGTGTTGAATTTACACGGTATGCTATTAAACAAGCTCAAAAATAGTTTGATAATAGTCTCTAGTCTACGCAAAATATGTAACTTGGTGGTCTTTCTTGCCATGTTCCCATGAAAAACTTGAATCTACAACATCATGGAGCTCAAAAGTCCACCCCTAGAGAAATTTGTTTCATGCCTTCATATGTGTGGTTTTGTTATCATCTGCTTTGTTGGATATAGATCAATATTATATATTGTGTAGAGAAAGAATGACAAATATATCTTTTTTCTTCAATCACACAATGTTGAAGACATGTATGAGTTCATATAGATGTTTGGTGCATAGACATTTTTCTTTCTACAAAAATAGGACCCCACAGATATGAATTGTCTATTGACATTCGCCAATCACTAATTGAATATTACTAACTAACAATGCTCATCAAATGATGACGAGTAGAGGAGACTCTTGGGTGCATTGTCATCAAAATTTAACACCCTATATGGTGGTCTCCCCCAATATGCCCATATAATTGCATTTGCCATATGGTAGAAAAACTATACTAAGATTGCCTATTCAATAACGAATGTGATACTCATAATGTATAATGATGAAGTTTATCACAAACTATTTGAAATAAATCTTGCCTAGTGGTGAACATGTTTAAATGGCACAATAACCAACATTATGAATGTGCCATTGAGTGTTTTAAGTTGATGAAAATACCACTTCCACTCCATGCAATGATAACTTATAAGGCGGACTTTGGCTATAGTTTCACAACACCAACACATTAAAGATGGGAGATTCTTTTTCAAGGCAATGTGGAGAAGGATACCTAAAACAAATTGTTCACATGACAAAAGATTGTTGACGCAACATTGGATGTTATGTCTCAACTTTGGGCATCATTAACTTGGATATCCATCCTTATGTCAATGAGCTTTTGGTTTGAAGGCCACACTCTATTCTTCTTATCATATAAGTTACCATTCAATACCATAAGTCTCAGGGTCTAATGTACAATTGGACTGCAAGAACATGATTCTTGTTTATTAGTTTCCACGGAATACCACAATCAATATGTATTGTTGAAAGGAAATTTGATTTGATAGGTCTTGCATTAATTGAGGTTTATATGCATGTTATCGTAGGAGTTACTTTCATTTGATGTATTAAGTCTTACAACACATTGAGGGTGTACCTTGCCATAAAGATCTTGAGTTTTCTACATGTCTAACAAGGAGGTTTTGTAGTGTAGTGTTGTTTACAACATACATACATATCCTACTTTTACAAAGAAAAAGACAGACTACAATGAACATATTTGAACAACCCTCTAGACGAATTTATCCCACTTGGTGACAAGGTAATTGAGAAAACCAAAAGAAGTGAGATAGGCAAAAGCGATGAGACGAGGGATGTATAAATTAAAGAACAAAAGCTCGATTTGAACATGCCCCAATACTCTTTACTTCCTTATACACACACACACACACCAAAGTTCTCGAAAAGAGTTGCACTTCTCCATAAAAACCATACTTGGGCTCGTGTTCCTAAATTCATGTGCACCTACTTGAATCGATTGTAATAATTATGGAATTGTACATCATACTCATTTCCTTAGAAGAAACGCGTGAAACTCAAGAGTTCATAAATGGCATTCAAATGTCCATAAAATGCTTGCATTGGATGTGTGTACTTGGTTAAGATGAACTATATTAGAAAACTCATGCAAGAATTCCAACAACCTTTTCGAGTGGATTATACTTGTTTTGATCCGATCTAAAGGTGTCTCCGAGAAAGTATTCGTAACATTTGAAAGGCGTCTTGAGTCACTATTCACATAGCAAGACAATCCCAAATTTACGTAAAATAAAAAGACAATGCTTCGCTCTAATGTACTAACTTGGCTTTTAAGATAACTTTTCAAAACAATGTACTTGCTAACTCAGTGCAAAGCTTGTTAAGAGAGGGAGTAATGTTTTAAAAAGGAGTGATAGCGTGGCCCCATTGGCAAAGGAGGTGTGAGATTGGTGGGAAGATCTAAAGCCATTGAATGAGTTAGGTAACCCTCTCTACTACTACATTGTCCCATGTTTTAACATCACAATGTGCGGATCTTCCACGCTCTTCATTCAGGCCCCTTCATGTAATATGAATCCAACCACACTTGTCTTCGGATGGAACACTGACCAACACTTCGGTTCGATTCGGGCGTGGTTGGCACATGGACTTTAATGCTAGCAAAACCATCATCAATAAACACTAGACTATGCCTCCCCTCTCTCCTCCCCAAGCTTTCTTTTTATGCATCAATGTCTGATGGTTGGTTGGCATATGTGCATTAATAACAATTTGCATGGTTCGGTTTGAGAGTGTCAAAACCAAACCGTTTTTAAAATTTGAAACTTGAACCGAACCACAAAACCATTAAAACTGAAACCGTTACAAAAAATCCAAACCATTAAACCGTTAAAACCATGATTTCGTGGTTCGGTTTCGGTTTTCAAGTTAGGTCAAAATTCAAAATTTCAATTTGATCTTAAAAATTTAAAAATTTTTATTTTTTCAAATTTTAAATTTTCAAAAATTTAAAGTTTTTTCCTAAAATGTGAGAATTAGGCTTAAAAATGAAAAGGTTGTTCAAAGTATTAAAAAAAATAATCAACTGGCATCCCTAAGCCATCAAACTGTTTTTAACTGAATCATTCACCCCCAAACCGAATCGTTCACCCCCCCCAAACCTAACCGAAACTGAATCGTTAAAAAAAACTTGAACTTGAACCGAATCATTCACTCCCCAAACCGAACCGAAACTGAATCGTTAAAAAAAACTTACATGAACCGAACCGAGCCGAACCGTTTAAACCGTTAAGCTGCGGTTCTGCATTGTTAGCGGCATTAATGCCATCAAAACCCAGGATCATCATCAATAAACATGAGATGTGGTACGAGCGATTCGACCTCGATCGCAGGGGGGAGCAAAAGATCGATCGATCACACACACACGTGGCGTGAAGGAGAAAGAGCGGGAGCCTGGAGGCGAGGGATGGGTGGGGCGGGCGTATGGACGGACATAAGGACGGATGGACGGGCAGGGTTTGGCAAAAGGTATTGAATTGCCAAGCCCCCTCCCCTCATGAATGGATGGATGGTAGGTGACATAATATGAACCATACGCGCATTCGCATTCGAGTATGTTAAACAACCCTCGAAGTATGGTAAATAACATACGTTTGTATCCATTTTTATGATAAGGTAAAAAAAGAAATTTCACGGTAAAAAAGTGTAAAGAAAAAAAAAACATAAGAATGTTATGACAACATACGCATTCGTTTGAAAAAAGAATGTTTGCCCATGCATTGGAGTATGTTATTTATCTATGGTAGGTGTATCTAACACAAAATGGGAGTGTGATGGCATGGCATCTACATACATATATTCATGATTCTGAATCATGAATATGGGGAATTGGAGGACTGTTGAATTCCCATGAAATTCCATGAGATCTAATCTTAAGAAGACAGACAGAACAGAACAGAACAGAACAGAACAGAATAGAGCAGAACAGACTGACTGACAGAAGAGAAAGAAAAGGTATATGTAGATGGATCATGGATAGAAAGAAAGAAAGAAAGAAAGAAAGAAATAGAGAGAGAAAGATGTGGGTTGCATGGGCCATGAAGAATGCATGAAAGAAAAAGAGACAGGCAGAGAAAACCAGAGAATAGGAAAGGGAGGAAAGAGAGCTTCTTCTTCTTCTTCTTCTTCTTCTCTTTGAAGAAGCTTTTCTTGGGTGTTTTACATAAATCAACTGTACAGCTCTTGCTCTGTTTCCTCCAAGAAGTTGGAAAAAAACTCTTCTTCATTCTGATTCCATCACCACCACCAGCCATCCAGCCATCCATCCTCAGCAATGGAAACTTCTCAGGCTATACCACACTCCTTCACTTCCTTTGATGGCCTCAAAGGACGCAGAAATCCACACCCTGCATCTCACCTCCCTCCCACCAAGCTCATGAAACAAATGGGTATATTTCTCTTTCTTTCTTCTTTTCTGCTCCACTGTAATAATTTCTTGTGAAATTAGCTTTCTGGCTCTGTCTGTCTTTCTCTTGCTTGCATCTAATTGTTCGGGTTTGTTTATTGTTGCATTAATTTTTTTAATGTTTGGATATGCTGGTAGCTTTAATTTAGAAGAAAGACATGGAAAAACAACCTGAATCCTCATACTCACTTTCTTTGCAGAAATTCATGTACTCACTTTCTTTTTTGCATCAAATCTGAGCATGAATTGTTTGTATACAGTATATGTACATACATATCAGACATGCATGTATACGTATTCATAACATACTGACATCATATGTTTGTTTGTATATTGATGTATGTATTGTAACATGTATGCGTACATGAACATTTGTACTGCTACAGAACCATGCTGATGTGCATAATGTGTTTTTATTGTATATGTGCATGTATGCATACATGTGCACTGTTTAACATTTGTACTGCTACAGAACCATGCCGATGTGCATAATGTGTTTGTATTGTATATGTGCATGTATGCATACATGTGCATTGTTTAACATTTGTACATTCTTACAAATACACACATAGTTTTAAGTATTATTGCATGTGGGTTATGCATGGTCTCTTTACAATACATGTATGCATACATGTGCACTGTTTAACATTTGTACTGCTACAGAACCATGCCGATGTGCATAATGTATTTGTATTGTATATGTGCATGTATCCATACATGTGCATTGTTTAACATTTGTACATTCTTACAAATACACACATAGTTTTAAGTATTATTGCATGTGGGTTATGCATGGTCTCTTTACAATACATAAATCTATTGATTTGTGCATGCATTGTATATATACATGTGCACATACATGTGTATATTTGATATGTAGGTATGTGAGTGACCAGTGTAGTAGAGATGCTAAGAAAAAACACGCTTAATGATTTTTCTTGCTTTCAGATCCAAGAAACAAGAGTAGATGCACCACAATTGCAGCTTCTTCTGCCGTGTCTGCTCCAAAGAGAGAGACAGATCCAAAGAAACGAGTGGTTATCACAGGCATGGGGCTTGTGTCTTGCTTTGGGAATGATGTGGATGCCTTCTATGATTCTCTACTCCAAGGAAAAAGTGGTGTGAACTATATTGATCGGTTTGATGCTTCGACCTATTCCACCACATTCGCAGGACAAATCAAGAACTTCTCATCCGAAGGATACATTGATGGGAAGAATGATAGAAGACTCGATGATTGCTTGAGATATTGCTTGGTCAGTGGAAAACGGGCTCTTGAAAATGCCGATTTAGGAGGAGAGAAGCTTGATAAGGTATCTTAAAGATCTTGTGCAGTGCATGCATATATTTAAGAAAACTTAAATGCTAAAAATTCTCATTTTTTTACTTTTTCAAGCATAGAAAAGAAAAATATTGTTAATGATTCATGCAATTCAGGTGAACAAGCAACGGGTCGGTGTGTTAGTAGGATCAGGGATGGGCGGATTGTCTGTCTTCTCGGATGGTGTGAAAGCCTTGGTGGAGAAAGGATACAAGAGGATCACACCTTTCTTTATTCCGTATTCCATTACAAACATGGGATCTGCACTATTAGCGATAGATCTAGGGTTGATGGGACCGAACTACTCTATTTCCACAGCTTGCGCAACTGCAAACTATTGTTTTTATGCTGCAGCCAATCACATAAGAAGAGGGGATGCTGATATAATGATAGCGGGGGGTACGGAGGCAGCGATTATCCCCATTGGTTTAGGTGGTTTCATTGCCTGTAGAGCCTTGTCTTCAAGGAATGATAGCCCTCAAACAGCATCCCGCCCTTGGGATAAAGACCGTGAAGGTTTTGTGATGGGAGAAGGAGCTGGAGTACTGGTAGGGTAACACATACATGTTTTTACTTCAAACATATTTTTTCTCTCATTGTTCTTTTGTATAATTCCTCTTGCTGTTTATCATTCATATAGATTTGAATGCATGTTCTCTCATGTAATTATATATTTTCTCCTCTTCTCTCATTTTTCTTGATACAATTTGTTTCGGTCACCCTTTCTCACTGCTCTCAATGATGAAGGTTATGGAGAGCTTGGAGCATGCGATTAAGAGAGATGCTCCTATATTTGCTGAATACCTTGGAGGTGGAGTCACTTGCGATGCTCATCACATGACGGACCCTAGGGCTGATGGCTTGGGTGTATCATCATGCATCGAACAAAGTCTCAATGATTCTGGAGTCTCACCCGAAGAGGTGATACCCTAAACCCTTGAGTATGAAATTTAAGTTGATTTTGGTATTAACCCATATGCATATATGCAACTTTGAGTTGTTTGCTTGACATGTAACAGTATGTATATATATTCCTCGGGTTTGCTTATGCAACTTAATTTATTTCATTAGTCTAGTGAAGTACATTTCTTCTTGGGTTTATGACCAGGTAAATTATATAAATTGCCATGCCACATCTACACTTGCTGGCGATCTGGCCGAGGTTAATGCACTTAAAAAGGTCTTCAAAGAGTCGGCTGATATCAAAATCAATGGCACAAAGGTTCTTTTATTTTTCTCTTCTGTTGTGCTTCCCATCTGTTCACATACTTTTATCTTTTGTAAACTATGTTTATGTATGTGTGTAATGGTGATTGGGCAGTCAATGATTGGACATTGCTTGGGAGCAGCAGGAGGGATAGAAGCCATTGCTACAATTAAGGCAATAACCACTGGCTGGATACACCCTACGATTAATCAATTTGTAATGAGTCTTATCCTTTTCTTTTTACTTATTAACTTATATCCATATCCCCACAAAATGCAACTGCGCTTCATATATGTATTTACCAAAGCAAAATTCCACTCTTATTTGTGTTGGTAGAATCCTGAGCCTGCTGTGACGTTCGATACAGTCCCCAATGTGAAAAAGCAGCATGAGGTCAATGTTGGTAAGAAGAAATGCCCCCCTACTCTGTTTTCAAGTATTAAAAAAAAGAAAATTCCATTTCTTTTGTCATCTAATCTCATGTTTTTGGATTAGATCCCTTATTAATGAGCTAGACAGATTGAGATTGAGACTTCATTTTCATCGAACATTGATTACCAAAATCTTTTTAAAACCTTTGCTGCAGGTATTTCCAACTCTTTTGGGTTTGGAGGCCATAACTCTGTAGTTGTATTTGCTCCTTATCGATAAGCGTTACATATCTCCAGATGATTTAACGCACTATTAAGGATTTTGTTTCATTGAAGGTGGCAAGAGTTTTTTCTATACAAATAGACAGACAAAGTATAGGAAGGGATTCCGACGAAAAAGATCCACTTCCCCATTGTTACTCCAATTTTGTTACAGATATGGGCACAGGAATGATTTCCTTATAATTTCTCACAATATTTATGTGTTTATCCTTCTTTCTTTGCACGATATATATTTTTGTTATCTCATCTCCAGAGAAAAAGAATAATTGAATTGGGCTATTTATCAAAACCGTGTGCATATTGACAATTTGCATAAAAATAGCATATTGCTTCAGAGGGGAGTTATTCCTATCCATCTACCTGATTCTTATTGAAGCCCATTTATAATACACCTAATTGCAATTTATAATTGAAAATTTATTAAATGTTTGGAGTTTACGCTCTTTCATTTGTTCTAGAATTGGACTTGGTATGAAGAAATCTTTGTTCCTTTTGCACCTTCTTTGATAATGTAATTATGGTGGGTTATATGTAGTTCGAGCCATTTTAAAAACTTTGGAAATCAATACTTAGCAACAATTGTATTGAATGTCATGCAGACCTCTTTTGAGCATATGTAATCTTGGTTATAAAAGACAGATCATGAGGAAAAGCAAGAATTAGAGAGCTACAAAAGAATGAAGGACATGCTCCAATGCAATAAGACATTCCATAGCTGAGCATAAGCAAGATATGCTCATAATGATAATGTAAGACAAAGTCACAGAATCTAAGCCATGAAGAGAGGATCGGGCAAGGTGACATGTCACAAAATCTAAACCATGAAGAGAGATGATTGTCCAATGTTAGAGAAGTCACAAAATCTAAACCATGAAGAGAGGCGATTGTGTAAGGTGACATGCCATCGTATTTGTCATTTGAATTGGTGTGTGGGGTGGTTTGAGTTCATCGTATTTAGAGACCAAGAGCTCTAAAGTGTATATAGAGACCCAAAGCTCTAAAGTTTGTTGCAAGTTAGTCATGGTAGCATTATCTTTCATACTGAAAGACATTATTTACAAAAAAATGAAAAGAAATGGAAAACCCAATGGTTAAGAAGAGAATGTCAAATCATTTGGCTCTCTACTAATAATTAAGTCAAAGGTTTCCAATTATGAGGAGAAAAAATGTCAAATGATGGGAGCATATATGTCAATCTTTGAGTTAGAACAAGGGTAAACACCAAACCACATTCATTGAACTGTACTTAGCTTCTTATTGGTGGCATGCTCACATTAGTTCCTCTTGGATGGGGAGCATTTTGGCTATCCTTGTTTTTGTCTAAAGCTACTTTCATCTCTCTAAGTCCGGTTCTCTAGAACCTTTTCCTTTCCGTAAACCCTTTTCTTCTTTAGCCGGTTAATATACATCTTCTTATTGTAGAAAACTATATCATTGTTCAGGATCATGGTTCAAGTTGTTGGAACCCACATTTGATACCCAAACTTGGCGTTGGGTTCATTGCCGAAAAAGTATATTTTCTTGACTTTGGGTCCAACTTTTGGTGTAGATATTTGGGCATGTGGACTTCACAACCAAGCGTCTACATGTGATAATATTGCAAGGCCTTTTTGCACCAAAGGTCTTGCGCTACTTGCTAACCCTTAGTTTGCTTGGAGAACTGTCGATACGACTTCCACCCAATGTTCAAATTTGTGTTGCAAAATTGGAAGGACAAAATCCTAGATTGTTTATTCATCCAATCAACAATATTATTATGAGTTGATCTTTGTATACCAACCAACTATCATCGGATAGCTCAAATTTCACAAAAGTTAGATTTCATTCTAATTGAATCCCCCCCCCCCCCCCCCCACATTGTTCAATCAGAGGGCGTTCGTCTCCACTCTTCCATTTCCACAACACCCAACCATACCTTTGCCATAGCAAAGGTCTCATCCTTGCTCTTTAGTATGCATGCTTGAATATTTCTTGTGGTGTTGTTGATGAATGTCTCAAAGAGTTATGTTTCATCTAGTGAGTGAATGGTCATTGGTCTACTGACAATATAGTATACAAACTTTTTGGGTTTATAATGGATTTTGCATGCACATTGTGGATATTCAATGTCTTCTTTCCAATTTTGTGGTGTTCTCAGAAATAGAAGTTGGAATGTGACAAAGAAAGCATATAACTAAAGCTCTATTACACCTTCATTCTAGTTTATGCCATATGTCCTAATTTGCCATGCTAGATGCTCACATTGTTACACTTACGTGTTCCTCGAGTAGCTTTGATGTGAACCTTTTCCCTATACGTGGGCACTTTTTACTCTAGTGCTAGCTAGAGGTTTTTTCCCCATGTTACCACATACATGACTCACTCATATGTGGTGGTACTTAGTACTTAGGGATATATATTTCAACTCTTACTAGTTTTGAGTTATTCATCAATAGAGAGAGCTATTCCAGCCATTGTCTTCTTTGTGTGAGTGCTTATTGTGTGTGCTTCTAGTGTGTCTCCCAATCTTCCACATACACCCAACAGTGGTATCAGAGCGAGTTCTTAATCCTCTCCATCTTCAGTTTTCCGCGTCGCGGACAATGCAAATCAACTTCCGAATATAGAGAAGTGATTTTCAGCACTTTGAGAGCATTTCCCTCAGGTGCCCTGCTATTTACCCCCATTTTGAAGTCGTTTGTGTAGTCAAAATCGCCATCCGAGTGACGGTTTATGAGCTGAAATTTCAGCTCTCATTTCCGATTTCGTTGAGGTAAGATTTTACCATTTTCTTGTTCTTTGGTGAAATGGCTAACAATAGTGACTTGTTTGGCATGCTTCAAGCTGAGGATAAGCTTGATGGGACTAACTATCCAATGTGGTCCTACATGATGAAACACGTACTTGTTGCCAAAGAACTATGGAACATAGTGGTAGATGCAGATCGGCGTCCCGCCAGTCCTTCTACTTCACAGTCTATTGTCACAGATACAGGTTCTTCTTCGAGCACAATGACTTCATCTACTCCACCTACTCAGGAGAAACTTAGATGGGATGGAAAAGATGCTCAAGCTCATGCATTGATTGCACTTTCTGTGAAGCGTCAGATAGTTCCACATATTTAGTCATGCCCTACATCCAAACAAGCATGTGACACTCTTGCTTCATTGTAAGTTGTGCATAATGAAGCACCTGTTGCATATTTGAGAAAGCAACTTGAGGATGTATATATGGTTGAAAATGAATCGGTAGATGTGTATGTGACATGCATCAAAGATTTGAAAGAGAAATTGGCAAACATAGATGAGATCATTCCGAATACATCACTCATCTCTACATTGTTGAAAGGGTTACCCGAATCTTTTCAAAGCTTTGCTACTACAATCTGTTTGGTTGCAAAAGGGAATACCGATATGTATGCATTTGATGAGGTTGTGTCTCTTCTTTTGCAAGAAGAACAATCTAGAGTGAATAGAAGTGGTTTGATAGAGGGAACACAAGCACTTACTATCTCACAAAAGGGAAAAATCAAGTATAGTTCAGCTTTTGGTTCATCAAAACCAAAGCCTCAACCTCCCGCTTCCACTTATTCCTCTAATGATGGCGATTTGCAAAAGAAGAAAATATGAAAATATTGCCGGAAGGATGGTCATACTATTGATGAGTGTAGAAAGCTTGTTAAGCGCAATGAGAAGAAGACGGAATCCGGCATGACCATTGTTGAAAATGTTTCATGTGCAAAGAGTGATGAAGCCAACATGGCCCAAGATTATTGGGCATGTGTTGTTACATATCATTATGATGCATCATTGCACTCTCAGTGTATGGTTGTAAGTGAGATTGATTCGGATTGGTTCTTTGATAGGGTGCTTCAAAGCACATTACTTCATGCAAACATTTTTTTTTCATCCTTGAAAAATGCACCCAAAGGAGGACATGTGGTGTGTGCAAACAATGCCTCCTATCCTATCATTGGAGTAGGAGAACATGAGCTTACGACTGCAAATGGAGGTGTTGTCATCTTAAAGAATGTATTGTATGTGCCCAGTATCAAGAAGAACTTAATTTCGGTTCCTTTGATTGCCAAAGCTGGACTTCATGTACATTTTGTTGATGATAAGAGCATGGTTCATGATTTCAGCAATGGCGATGTTATCGTGATGTCCGGTACATTATGCAATGGCTATATCGCTTGGATACATACAAGAGGGCTGCTCTAAATGCCTTGGCAGTCCATACTTCTTCCATGGTTGAAATGGAGCTTTGGCATGCTCATTTTGGGCACTCGAACTTCAATAGTTTGCTCCACTTGCAAAAGAAGAATATGGTTATTGGGTTTCCTACACTTGAGTCCATTGAAAAACATGCATGTGAAGGTTGCATTCTTGGAAAAATGCATCGTGCCCCTTTTCCAAAAGATAGTCATACACACACTACAAGAAAATTACAACTTGTTCATAGTGATGTGTGTGGTCCCGTGAAGACTCCATCCTTTGGAAAGCATGTATATTTTGTTACCTTCATTGATGATGCTACTCGCCATGCATGGGTGTATCCTATGAAAGCAAAGAATGAGGCATTTTCTTGCTTCAAATCATTTTTAGCTATGATTGAAATTTTTTCTGGAAATAAGCTCTTGACTCTACTCACGGATCATGGTGGCAAATACATGTCACATGAGTTTAATGCTTTTATTTGTTAATGAGGTATTTCACATCAATGTACGATGCTATATACATCTCCACAAAATGGTGTTGTAGAGCGCAAAAATAGAACACTCTTAGAGATGGCACGATGTATGGTTGAAGGAAAGCATCTTCCTAACAAGCTTTGGATGGAAGTGGTTATGTGTGCAAATTATGTGTTGAATCGTTGCCCTACAAAAGCATTGAGAGTCATTACTCCATATGAAGCTTGGAATGGACATAAACCTATGGTTAGTCATATGCGTGTGTTTGGTTGTTTGGCATATGCTCTTGTGCCATCACAACAACGTCACAAACTTGATGACAAGGCAAAGAAATGCATATTTGTTGGTTATAGCGCTGAAAGTAAGGGATATTGTTTGTACCATCCATTGACAAATACAATTATTGTGAGTCAAGATGTGGTATTTGCTGAAAATTCAGCCTTCCCTTTTCTTGAATGCAAAAAACAACCAACAATTAGCTCACAAAATGTGTTTGATGCACTCATGCCTTTGTTCCAAATTGGTGTGCTTGACTATGGACATGTAGACCAGCCAAGTGAGCTTCAAAGGGCTGAAAATTTCCAGCAAATAAGTGCTGAAAATGCACGAAATGTCCAGCCAAACATGGCTGAACATTTGCAACAAAATATGGTTGAAAATGAGCATGAAATTCAGCCCACGCATGATGTACATATTAAAGATGTATTACATAATGAGCGCATGTCTATCAAGAGTGCACAAACTATGCCAAAGTGGCTAAAACAAACTTTGCAAGATAGCAAATTGAGTGCACCTTTACTTGGTAGAACAAAATCAAGCTCTCGCCATACATCAAGTAATTTTATGGATTATTCTATTGTTGCAATAGCATGTAATGAGGAACCACTTACTTTTGAAGATGCATGTGATGATCCATATTGGATGAGTGCTATGCAATTAGAAATGGATTCCATACATAAGAATGGTACTTGGGAGTTATGTGAATTGCCAAAAGGAAAGAATGTCATTGGTACTAAGTGGGTTTACAAGATTAAACGAAAGTCTAATGATAGCATTGATCGCCACAAAGCTAGATTGGTTGCCAAAGGATATGCACAACAATATGGCATTGATTATGAGGAAACTTTTGCACCTACTTCATGCATGACTACCATTCGTACCGTGGTTGCATTGGTTGACCAAAGAGGTTGGGAAGTGTATCAGTTGGACATAAAAACAACTTTCTTAAATGGTGATTTGCAAGAAGAGGTTTATGTGAAGCAACCTCCTGGATTTGCTATGAAAGAGAAAGAGCATATGGTTTGTCGCTTGCATAAAGCCTTGTATGGTCTCAAGCAAGCTCCACGTGCATGGTATGAAAAAATCCATAAGCACTTGATTGCTCTTGGCTTCATTTGTAGTCCGATTGAAAGCACGCTTTATGCACGCAAAGATGGGGCTGATCTTATAGTGCTCATTCTTTATGTTGATGATATACTCTTGACAGGGTCATGTGATGCAAAACTTGACATTCTTATGGCTGATTTGTAGCATACATTTGATGTCATTTATCTTGGTCTTTTGAGCTACTATCTTCGCATCCAGTTTGTATCCGTTGAGGGGGGAATGGTTATGCATCAAGGAAAGTATGTTGAAAAACTACTTCAACGTTTTGACTTTGAGGATTGCAAGCCGGTTTCTACACCTATGGAGATAGGATTTAGGTTCTCAATTGAGGATTCTAGTGATGCATTTGATACTTCTCTTTATCAGCAAGTTGTGGGATGTCTTACATATACATGCAATACAAGGCAAGATATACACTATGCAGTTTCCCAATTGAGTCGATTCATGCATAGCCTTGGCACTAAGCATTGGCAAGTACTGAAACGTGTGTTTAGATATCTCAAAGGCACTTTGAGCTTGAGTCTCTTTGGTAGAGATACTCAACCATGCTTGCATGTTTTTACCAATAGTGATTGGGCTAGTTGTTACGATACTCGTGTGTCCACTAGAGGTAATTGCTTTTTCCTTGGAAACTCATGTATATCTTGGTTGAGTAAAAAGAAACCTATAGTGGCAACATCAAGTTGTGAAGCTTAGTACATGGCAATTTTCACAGCTACAGTGGAGTGTATATGGCTAAGACACCTTTTGATGGATCTTTGCATGGAGATTGATGTTGGTACACATGGTCTCATAGATAGTCAGAGTGCATTGGCTATTGCACAAAATCCTGTATTTCATGCATAGACCAAACATATTGAGCTGCATTATCACTATGTGAGAGAGCACCTTCATGCAGGAGAAATTGATTTGGTATATGTGCCTACACAAGATAATGTGGCAGACATATTCACCAAAGCTCTTCCACGAGAAAAGTTTGAAGCTTTTCACAAAGCTTTAGGCTTATTGCGTTGTGGGGATTGATCTGTCACTCCCTGTACGTGTTCACATAATTTGCTCTAGGGGGGTTTGTTACACTTACGTGTTCCTCAAGTAGCTTTGATGTGAACCTTTTCCCTATACATGGGCACTTTTTACTCTAGTGCTGGCTAGAGGTTTTTTCCCCATGTTACCACATACATGACTCACTCATATGTGGTGGTACTTAGTACTTAGGGACATATATTTCAACTCTTACTAGTTTTGAGTTATTCGTCAATAGAGAGAGCTATTCTAGCCATTGTCTTCTTTGTGTGAGTGCATCTTGTCTGAGCTTCTTGTGTGTGCTTCTAGTGTGTCTCCCACCCTTCCACATACACCCAATACACATAGCATATTATTGTGTGTGTAGCTTCTCTTCATGACGATTGCCTATTGTCTCAGCTCTTCTTCTCCTCGACAATGCGAGACCGATGGAAGTTCAACAACTCATCGTGTGATAAACTTCTTCTTTTTTTCCTCCTCAATGGCATGCATCATCGAGTTCGACGGGTTGGAAGTCTGGCAAGTCACCGTGGTGAGCAGAAAACTCCTCGCCACAAAGCTTAGTTATAGATGTGATCTCAGGCACATTATTATCATTATTATGAGCTGGGGGGGGGGAGAAGAAATGGAAGCGCGAGGGCATATCACGGACATGACTGGAAGATCGACGAGGCGGCGAAGAATGGTGAAGATACTGATGACCAGATCATGGGGAGAGTCCGGTAGAGAAGCAGGTCAAGATTTCATGCCTCCCCAGAGAGAGAGAGAGAGAGAGAGAGAGAGCACACAGAGAACTTAACTTGTGGTGCTCCATGTCTCTCTCTCTCTCTCTCTCTCTCTCTCTTCTTCTTCTTCTCTCCCTTCATTATCCCCTTACAAAAAAACATTATAGAACAGGAAAATAAAATAAAAGACCCCCCCCCCCCCCACATTATTTGAAGCTCCCATTGCTTGCCCCCCCCTCCTCAAGGAACAGGGGAATCAGAAGAAGAAGAAGCAGAAGAAGCAGAAGGAGGAGGAGGAGCAGAAGGAACAGAGGATGCCCTTCTTCTCCTCTTTCAACGATTCTCTGCTCCTCTCCTTTTAACCCTAAACCCTAAACCTTCGGTCTTTGCACAGAGAAACCTCTTCCTCCTCATCCATCATCATCATCATCATCATCATCATCAATCACCATGAGCCTTGTGGTTGGAGCTAGAGCTTCTTTGGCATCCACTTTGAATGGCCACCATGGAAGCTCCGCTCTTCTTCCTCATCCTTCTTCCACGAATCGCGCAACCTACAGACAGGTAGCCTCACCAGATGGAAAAAGAATCACTACTACCACTTTCTGTGTCTGTGATCAGTCTTCTTCTTCTTCTTCCTCCTCCTCCTCTTCGTTCACAAGCATATGTAAAGAAACTGTTTTTCAAGCTCACCGGCAACATCATCAGAAAGCGGTATCATTCAGTGTTGCACATTCTTTCTCTGGTATTCAAGAAGAAGCAGAAGAAAATGTTTCTGTTGTGGAGGAGGGTCCATTCATAGAACCTGGTACTGATCTGACTTTGATTCGAGAGTGGGAGCTCGACTTCTGCTCCCGCCCAATTATTGATGCTCGAGGGAAGAGGCTGTGGGAACTTCTCATCTGTGACAGTGGCAAAAACTTTCAGTTTGCTAAATTCTACCCCAACAATGTCATCAACAGCATCACTCTTAAAGATGCACTCATGCTGATGATTCAAAGAGGACTCCCAAAACCCCAGAAAATCCGCTTCTTCAGGTATGTTTTGCTGCGTTATCTTTAAGTATTTGAAGTGTGGAAGATTGTTCAAATGAATGTTTTAACTTAGGAAAAGATTTCAATTGGTATTGAAATCAAGGCTGGTTGTACTGAGGTTGGCACATTTCAAGAGATAACATTTGATTTAGATTCAAAATTTTGCCTATTTAAGCGAACTTGCCTTAGTCATGTGGATTTGTTTCGTAATATTAAGCAACCAGCCAGATGAGAGGATTTTGCTCTTATTAGTTCTTTTGTACATCTTGCATCCTATGTTCTTAGCCCAATTGCATGTTTTGGATAGGATGTGGAGAATTTAACTCCCAAATTGTCTATGTAAAAATAATTTTCTAATTTTCTCTATTTCAATCCATGCTCTAAGTTAGATACTGCCAACCCACCTTCCATTCCATAAAGCAGTACTTGAACCACCATATAATTGAATAATATCAATTTCACTTCCCATTCTCTAATATCAATTTGGCTGCAGAGATTCTGAAATATTTAATAACTTCTCAAACCTGCTTGAAGTCTAGACGCATAACATACATTCCACCTATTTGTCAATAGACATTAATACCAAGGTATTTGGGGCTTTGCACCATTTATGTTGGCTCTCTCATGTATGTAAAAGTGGGGTAGTGTCTTGGTTTTATTTCCTTTATTGCCACCACTTTCGTCTTGTCCATGTTCACACTTAGCTTGCTGATTTGACAGAATGTTTCCAACACCAAGGGTTAGATATCATCCAAATTATATGAGAATAACACATCTTTGGCATATAGAAATATAAAAATAAGCTCTTGCATATGTTTTGGGTCATCTAATCCTTCTTCCATGGATTTGTTTACGAATTTGACGACTTTAAGTTATCATCAACTTTCACATTTTGATAAGTTCCAATGTTAGCATTAAAATCTGTCACAAGTAGTTTTTTTCCTATATTCTCATATGTAAGAATGTCATCACACAAATTGAAAAAAGGATCATCACGGTCTACAAACAATACTAGTTGGACTGTCTATGAGGAATGTAATAGTATACCCAAAATAAAGTTTACCTTCACATATTGTTACTTCAATCCAAATATATCTTTTCTATTCATCATACTTACATACTTGTATGTAGTATTCCATGCCATGAAAAACACATAATCGACCGAATTATTTGAAATGGATAAATCAATCTGGTTAGGGCATTCTTTAGAACCTTTTTAGGAAGAATCATCTAGAGAGAGAGAGAGAGAGAGGTTGTACAATGTATTATGGAACCCATGATATTATATTACTTGCCATTGTTGCCATGGACAAAGAAGGCTTTGCATTCTGTTTTGCCTTTTCGATATGTGTTGTGGAAGAAGAGGGATAAGATGGGAATCACATAGGTTGCGTGGAATCATCTAGCAACCCCTAAGCGCTTGGGGGGAGCTAGAATATTGGGTTTGTCTATGCACATGATGGCTCGTAGATTTTCATTATTACAAGACATGTGTTCAGACTCATAACCATGATATCTATTGTTCAATATTTCATTGAGAACAAGGGTTTAAAACATGGGAGGACAAAGATTAAGGCTTCATGTTGGCAATTACTGAATAGATGTATTTCACATAAGATTTCAAGCTCTTTATATGTTTAACACTTGGTTATCTCATGGCAAGAAGTTGTCTTGTTATGTGTATGGAAACCATCACGCAGTAGAGCGCATTGTAATTCTTTGTAAAAAGAGTTACTTGTGTCTTCTCAGTTATTATGTTGGCATGGAAAGGAGAGATTGTACTCTTAGTTTAATCATTTGTTTCATTTGGGGGTCAAAGAGGTGGGGGGATATAGTTGAGGCTCTATCTCAAAGAATTTTGGAGTTTGTCAAAGCGTGACAATCATTACACATCCCACCTAATTATGGGTTTATCTAGCATCAACTACAAAATATTGCATTGATGCAAGGCCCTTTACCTCTACAAATAGAAGAACAATTGTGGATTGATTGGTGTTTACAGGATCGGATGTCGTTATAAGTGACTATTAATCTTTTGTATCATTGCTCCGTTGAGTCTCTTGGATGGCTATCATCTAAGGCTGAAGAAGAATGGAAAATACACAAATTTGATCATGGGTGGTGGCAGATCTTAAAACGTAGTTGGCATTCTAAATTGCCACTTGTAGCAAAGGTCTTCATTTCAAGAGTTTTGATTGGAGGATTGTCTCTAAGAGTAGCTCTAAACGTCGTGGACTAGTAATAGGTAATTGCTTCGTTTGCATTGTTCAAATGGAAGATAGTACTCATCATTTTATACATTGTCAGATTTGGAGTTATATTTCTCAAATTCGGCAAGTTATATCACGGTGTTATTTGACGCCTAGACAGTGGGTGTTTGCACGATTTACATAGGATGACCCAAAATCAGAGATGGAGATCGTTTTTCTATTTCTTAGATATTGGGGATTGCATCATAATTGGGATATGCGCAATGCTTTTGTACTTTATGGTAGGCATGGAGTGAAAGCATATTTGCGAAAGTTGAAGGGAGTAGTAATGGGTCAAATTTCTTTATTGGAGCAAGTGGAAATTCTTTCCTTAGTGGAGTGTTTATCTTGCCTATTGGCAATTTAGAATGTTCCGCTATCCATGTAGTGTAGTTAGTGGGTGACCATACTCCATTGTGACACCCATTGTAAGTAGTGTTTTTCACACACTTTTATTAATATAATTGTGTGCTTTCACTAAGAGAGAGAGAGAGAGAGAGAGAGCGCTTCTCCTTTTCAGGTCACAGATGCAGAATATTGTTTCCAAAGCTTGTGCCGAACTTGATATTCAGGCTGTGCCCAGTCGCAGGGTAGCCATTTTGCCATAAAAAACAGCTTGTAATTCAATTTTTATTTCATTGGATGTATTGATGAATATTCCCAATGATACTGCAGTGTGTATCCTTGATGCGGTGGATGGATGAGAGATATGACTCGGTTTACAGTCAACATCCTGGTTTTCAGGAAAATGCTGCTCCGCTTTTACAGTTGGAACAAACATTTCCACTTGAACTTCCAGATAACTTGCGCGGTGAACAATGGGCATTTGTTCAACTTCCCCTATCAGGTCCCTACAGTTGAACATTTTTCATTAGATATATATGAATAGTTTCATGGAATGATACATAATATATCCAGCAGTCTCAAAGTTAAGAGCTCTCCTATTGATGTGCATGGATTCTTGCTGTTAAATTTTTTATTATCTATTTTTATTCATGACTTAAAGCTACCCTAGAACATTTGATCATGTGCATTTTGATAACATAATAGTGCTGCATTTGAGGTTTTATAACGGAATGCTTCAAATTATTTACATGAAGCACTGATAATGGTTTCAATGCTCAAATACACCATGTAATGCAGCAGCAAAGAAACACCTGTCTTGATCTTATTTTAGCCCGTCTTCCTTTAAAAGAGGCAACTCATTCAGGAGGCTCTGCCTGAAGTTAGGCCATTTCCATACATTGCAATTTACAAGTCAGGGGATCACCACTGTGCCTCTCTTGGTAGTTCACCCTTTTGTTATCTAGTGACCAGTCTTTCATGGTAGCAACGCATATATCCTAGATCTAGGGCTTCAGTTAAAACAACCTAACCAGATTTGGGTTTGCAGTCTATCTATGTGGATAATGATTTCTCATTCCAATCCAACATGGGTCTTCTTAGCACATCCTTCAACCTATTTGTTGAGTTTGCCTCATCATTAAACAAATTGCCTAAATGACCTGAACTTCAATATTTAGCCTCACCATTTGTCGTGAAGCAACCACAAAATTTGGAAGTTGAGGTTTGCTTTATCAATAATATGTGGAACTGGCTGATTGATAAGTAAAACTCTGAGAAGTTGATAAAGATGAAGATACCTCGATATTCATCCAGGAATTTTGGGCATAGACGTATGTGAGAACAAGCTGTTCTCATGCAAACAACAGATGGAGAAAGATATATTAGAAAGGTATATTAAAGTCTTTTAAGAGGCCAAAATGGCCTGTAAGAGCAAACAAGAGATTACGTCTTAAGTGCTGTCTTGTCTTTGAGAAGAACAAATCAAAATAAATAAATGTTACTAAGTAAAAAAAAGTAAATAAGATAAAAAGAGGCTAAAGAATCTTGTTATCGCTACATGTAAGATTCTCAAGTCAGACATATTGTATTTTATCTTCAAAAGATCTCTAGCATAGGGGTAGATCCAAAATGGAGGCACTTGTGATGGTGGGAGATAAGAGCATTCATCTGTCAATGACAAGGATGGTGAGATTGCAGTCCTTGGGGGCGGGGCCTACGTGCATGACAAATTGCTATTCCTGGTTGGGAGCCCATTTTTGTAGCCCTTGATTGGCTTGTAGTATGAGTAGGAGTTATGGGGTTAAAGAAAGTTGTGATTGTTCTTTGTTGATGAGCTTGTGTGGCTATATTGTCCTTTAACAACTTTTCCCTGTATTGTGGAGAGAGACCTTGCCCTCCTCCCAAGGTAGTAATTCAGGTCTGGTACTTCAATTCTGTCTCTCAGCATTTGGGATGAGCTTCCAATAAGTGTTTTAGCATCAGTCTTTGAAGAAAGTACAACAATTACTTGAGCATCAGGCTTCCATTACTAGCAAAACATGACATCCAACCACAATGGACAAAGCTATGTAAAGAGATTCTTTCCTTGGTCACACTATCACAGAGTTCATGATCGGTGTGTTGAACTGCCGAGGTTATAAATGAGGATAGTCCATGATTCAAGAAGCAAAGAATATATGATAAAATTATGTTTTATTAAATTGAGAGTACGAGAATTTATTTACTGAAGTTACAATATTTGACCGTAAGGATGACACCTTTTCTCTGCCAAACTCTGGCTTAAAGTTAAACCCTTGATGACTTCTATCTTGAGAATTGAGAAACTTTACAAATGAGCTAGCTTAATCTCTTGATTTCTAATCAATGTATTTTATCTCTTGATTGATGCCTACATGTTTCCCTTCTCCTTAAATAGGCGTTTGAATAAGAGAATGCATGTGATGTATGTGAGAGTACATGTGATATGTGATCGCGACTTAGCAAACATGTGCTACATGTGATGCATGAAAGCCATGTTGCTCATCTGAGTAACCATTTATGGAATATACATAAGACGTAATTACAATGATGAGAATGTAAACTTATAGTAGAGCTTATCCTGAGGGCCGATGGTTCATACTTGATGTTTGATACGGGAGGTTATAGGTTCAAACCTCACAAATGTCATGTGTTATAAAATTTGAATTAGTTTTTAAATCGTGAAGCAACTGTTCCACGACAACTTTGGAGGATCTAAAACCTGTGGGGGATGTTCATTCCTAACTATTACAAGGACAACATAGAACCCCACTTGCCACAAGAATGGTTGCACTGAATTCGAGTTCTGGAAGCTGGCGGGGAATCCAATGGAAAAGAACAAAAGGCCAGCCTCTTCAGTTGATTAAAATGCATAACAGTCAGATTTTTGACATTTTATATCAAGAGAAAAGGATTTGAAAGCATGGAGTGAGACTTGAAGGAAACACAGATGGAGTGAAAGCTGAAGTGAAGTGCAATGGTCCTCTCTGTTGAAGGAAAAATAGCTTGAAATGAGGCTGAGTAGTGAAAAGACTTAAGACTTGATAAAGATATTGTAATTCTTGTATTCTTTTGATTTACACAACATTATTTACAATTTAGTCATCTATAATTTTAACATTTCCATTCAATCCAAAACTGGGTGTACATGTTTCCCCAATGTGTTTCTTTGTTGATATACTTCATCCAGCCATGCCCCATTCCACACCACAGATAAAAAGGAAGTTAAAAAAGAGGGTGAAAGAAAGAAATAAATTAAGAACAATCATGTGTTAGTAGTTGTACATGCATAGATAAGTTGGAAAAAGATGAGGCTCACAATCATTAGGAACTATTTTGCTAATACCTCCTTAGGGTTGTGCAGGTGTTCTTGAGGAGGTTTCAGCTGTTGAAAATGGTGCAAGTTTCGGAAGTTATTTTCCATTGGAGATCCTGGGACTAGATCTTCCCGCAAATGCAATTATACCAGGGGTTGCTGTAGCCTCATCAAGGGCAACACCACTTGCAGGTGAACATCTCTGTCCATGAAAACTGCCCTAGAATTGCGTTTTGGGTTGGGTGTGAATAAGGTTTATAATTAATGACTGAAATGTAGTGCTATTCTGTTTTTATTAGCTTGGACAAATGCTCTTGAGCTAGCTTCGATACAGATAGATAGGCAAAAGAAATGCCTGGTGCTCACAACTGGTGTTTCTGATCGATGGCTCTATGCCTACTATCGCAAAAGCCGCCAAACTGATCAAGAAGCTATTGCCTGGGAGGCATCAAAGAAAGCTTGTGGGGGTCTTCATTTTCTTGCGGTGCAAAAGTCATTAGATTCAGATGTTTGTGCAGGATTCTGGCTTTTGTATGATGGGCCACCTTGTCGTGTCTAAAAAGCTGGATTAGATTCTTCACCTTGTATAACTACACATTGTCTTCTTTGTCCTTTTACCTGTGCTAATGTTGTGAAGTATGAGCCTGAGCTTGAGTGTATTACAGCTTTCTCTGATTGCCTCTACTAGAGTTTTATAATAGTAGGCATAACACTTCTTGTGGGAGTGACATTGAAACATACAAGTAAAATCTTTGTATCATTTCTCAACCTGATCGATTCATCAATTTGAGAATTTTTTTCGCATTTTTGGTATGTTAGTGGAGGTGATTTGTGAATTAGAGGCGTAGGCTTGTGATTCTATTTTGATCAAGTCAACAACTTCAAATACGAAGCGTTAATAACATTGCTATCCTCTAATGGCATGACTTTGGATGTTGGTGTAATTTCTTTATATAAACAGTTGATCATTGTACCAAGTTTGGTACATGGAGAGAATTTATATGCTATTGTTCACTTTTATGAGCTAATCTCGTCAACTTATGGAAGATGGCAGATTGTCACTCAAATGAAATAAGCCACTTGTGTTTCCACATCAGAAGTTGCATAATACATTTCATCTCATACAGTTGCACTTGCTTCTTGTCCAAATAGTATTGTTATAGATGACCACAATTCTAGCTTGGCCTCTTGGCATCTCGTCTAATCAAGAATATTCATCATTATAGAAAGCCTT
The DNA here is from genome assembly GCF_043228905.1 of Azolla caroliniana. NCBI lineage: Eukaryota > Viridiplantae > Streptophyta > Polypodiopsida > Salviniales > Salviniaceae > Azolla > Azolla caroliniana. The sequence goes on from NW_028230447.1 coordinate 17,790,343, forward strand.
GGAATTTGTTGGTTTGTACATTGTCCGCATATTATGCTCCTTACCTTATTCATCATTAGTGAATCTTCAATGTGGACCTTGATTTTAGAATTGATAATTTAATATAATCTATCTCTCTATAGTGAACCAAATGAGTGATTTTAACAAAAGACCACAATCACATGTGGTTACTCTTGCAATTCTCCTTTGGGATGCCATAGGGGTTGTTTCTTATGGCTTTATGAGAGCATTAAAACATCACCAATCAGCATCTCTCTTTGCCTAGAGAGTTCTTGGGGTAGGATGGTCCCTCGACACACACACGTGGATACACACACACACACACACACTCCCAGCCCCTTTGTGTTCAATGACAATCAAGAGGTAAAAATCCCCACCCCTTGTGTTCGATGACAATCAAGAGGTAAAAAGTGGAGCACTTAACTTCTCGTGGCTAACTGCAACCAAATAATAAAGAGGGCAAGCAAGGGAATCGTGGGCACATACGGTCCAAGTCGCTTAGTTGAAGATGCATGCGATCTGTACCATCCGATGTGGATAAAAAAAAGCACGCTAATAAAAAAAGTTGTCACTAGACATCCGATCCGCCAATATTTAGACACCCTGCTCATAATTCTCAAACACCTTGCTCAAATCAAACGCCCGACAAACATGAAATCGTTGAAAAAAATCCAAGTGTAAAAAATTAAATTTGACATTTAATTGACACTCAAAATGTTATACAATAACTCCACTAAAAAACATCACTCTTCCAATTACACTAAACTTAATACTTAAATCTTCAAATTACAAAATATATAATCACAAAATGTCCAATATCTAACTTTACTTCATGTCCCCAATCGAAGTCCAAAACCCTAAGGATGAAAACTAACTCCAACATAAGACGCAAATCTGGCTCATGTTGGGGATGATGGTAGAATGCAACCACATTTTTTGCAGCAAATAGCATTTGAGTCCCTTGAGGTCAACGTCAAGCCATCAAAATGCAAACATCAAACCTTCTCGGTCTCACATATTGACAACCACCTCCTAGCCCAATTTGCATCTCTTTGTAGTTTTCCAATGTGGGATTTGGAAGTGTTTGGGGGGTTCCCAATAAGTTCTTGCAAGATGCCAGTCGTAATTCCTCTTTTTGCACCAATTTGTTGCTTCTAACTTATAGATCATGCTCCTTTGTTGTGAGTTGTATTTGGTGCACTAAAACCATACATGCTTTACCACAAATCTGCCATTTGTTGCAGACAAACCTCAATTGTTGTCCGTTCGAGGGATCCTAACCCATTCCATAACTTCCTTGATTGATTGTATTCAAGAGACTTCCATGATTCCATGTCTCTTGGTTCGGCCAAGTTTGTCTCCATGTCGATTTCGGCCTCTCTTTCCACGTCTAGATCTGGCTCTATCTCCACATCTCTTTCTAATTTGAAAATCCCTCCAAATAGCTCAATCTTTGATTTGAAAAATGATGAAAAATCAACAAACACTTGCGTTAACCCTTCTAAGTTGGGTGTCTACAATTATGACCAGGGTGTCTGATTTGGGCAGGGTGTGTGACAATTATGAGGAGGATGCCTAACAATTATGAGCAGGGGTGTTTGACAATTATGAGCAAGGTGTCTGAATGCTAATGGGTCGGGTGTCTGGTGACAGCCTTTTCATTGGCACTTTTGTTTTTTTTAATCCACATTGAACAGTGCAAATCGCATGCGTCCTCTCGACCGAACGACCTGCACAGTCCGTGACCGCGATTCTCTCGCGTGGCCCTCTTTATAATAATATATTTGGTAGCAATTAGACACGTTGCAGTTTAACTACATACATATTTTGAGTGAACATAAAGAGATGCATGTGAACTTAAGAACCCCTCCAACAAATGGGCCATGGTGGGGCAGAGCAGGGCCAGGCCCAGTTGTTCCTTTGGACCCCCCTTAGTATGTATGTATGTATGTAGTTAGCTTTTGTGTGTTCACGTGAAAACTTTGGCAGTTGGGCAATTATTCTTGAAGACGCTCTTTCGTTTTGCGTAAGGGTTTCTCTCTTCCTGCTTCTTTCTCTTTCGTTTAGGGTTAGGGTTAGGGTTAGTGTTAGGGTTAGGGTTAGGGTTAGGGTCAGGGTCATATTACTTATTGGCTGATCATTCGATTTTGCTTACCCCACTCTTTGGCTTGGACTAAATTTGGTCTGTAGGGTTTGTGGTGTTGTGCCCCCTGCCCCTCCCTCTTTCTCTGTTTCTTGTTGGTCGACATTGGGTTAGGGTTAGGGTTACCGTCAAGATTTTGGTCAAATAAGGAAAATATAGAAAGATGTGGTCACAAGAAAGACGGTCTAGCTCACGAAATTTGCGTTCCCCGGTTGTTGAGAGCAGCGGCACCTCCAATGATCAGAGCGTCCACCAAACACAACCTTCTTCTCGCTCCACTGGTATTCGCACAAACCAGGTACACACACAGACACACATCTTTCTTCTCTTTCTTCTTCTTCTTCTTCTTCTTCCTTTCTAATTCACACAAGCATTCCATCATGTTTTCATATGCATGTTCATACCATTTTGCTATTGCCTTGACAATTTTTTACATAAATTCCTGGTGAATTCAGCCTGCCGGTGGAGTAAGCACAATTTCTTTCGGCGAAAGTTTCTCATTAGAAGAGCCTGATCCAACATTCCACAGAAGGTAAGTTAATTTGGGACGTAAGGCAATATGTGGTTTACACATTCAAGACTCCATCTATTTATAATTACTATGAGAAAACCTTTGATGCATCAACTATGCCCTAAATCCAAAAACTTTCACAGTAAGAACCAACTGTTTACATGGACTGCAAAATGCAACCCAGGAGTTTGAGAGTTTAAAAAAAAAAAACATACTAATTAACATCCCACATGTATGCATATAGAGGTGAGAATGTTGTGTACATATCGTGTATTTCCTGAATGCAGGCGATCCGGTTCTGACTATAAGAGAAGAGAAATGACAGGGAGTGGAATATTTGATTATGATCCTGAGCCAAAGTTGTCTGCAACTTGTCTTCCTGTTGAAAAGAGATTGGTTAGAACCAAATACGAAATGACTAAAACTCCAAACTTAATACAGATTTCTAACACATGTATATGTGAAACTCTTAAAAACTGACAGAAACATTTGCATGCATGCATTTAGAATCCATAAAACTGAAGTAGAAATACAACATATGAAAGTATAAAGAAAGATTTTGCGTCGTCTGTATCAATGTCTTTCAATCGAAACTGAAATTCAGTCCATCACACCTGTATAATGATGATGAATTGATTTGTCAATGATGCTAGTAAAGCCGACATGCATATAATATTGATTGATGGTGTTTGAAATAGGCACCAGAAATCCCAATGCCAATGCCAGAGACAATCCCTTCATTTGTTGAGGCTGAAGACTCAACTCTATCTCCAAAGCATACTCTCTCCCCGTATGAGGCAGCAAAACAACGTGATCTTAGTGGAAATTATTTCGATATGGGCGGGGTCTCGGTGCGGAGGCCTTGTTCCTCAGCTAAAAGCAAGGAGCTTGAAGGCAGTGATATCTTTGGTAGATCAACCCAGCATACTAGTACCATATCCCCAAAGTCTTTCACCAATGAAGTCAACAGTAATATAGTTGAACATGAGCAACAAGAGAATGCAGTGCCCAGAACTTGTGTTAAAGTTTCCAATGTAAGTACAACCATGTTAACGAGTAATGTATGCCAGGATAGTTAATCATAAGACCTCTCTAGACATAGTCAAATTCTCATAATACACATTAAAATCTTATATATATTCTGCATCCACACCCACATATAGTATGCATATATGTCACACATACATGCATATAAAATACATGTGTATGCATACAGTAAATAACAATGGCTTCCCATGTCATCTATTAGCCTGCAGGCGGACGAAGTCAGATCTCATTTGGTTCCGATGACGGGCCTGACTATGGGATACAAGGCACGAAGAATACGCATCCCAACCAGAAAGTTGTCGAGGTGTCAGGAAACAAGCTCTTTGAGAAGGATTCAGCTCTACATGGATATAGTACTGAGCATAAGAACAGTAGTCATAGTGTGAGTGCTGCAAAGCGTCGAGAAATGCTGGGAAACAATATTTTCTCTACCTTGGACACTCCTGCTCCAGAAATCTATTCAAGGATTAGCTATAAACAACCACCAGGTGGTAGAAGCAACTTGAAGCTTCTTTAAAGAGCACCAAAAATGTGATATACATGGATGGCCGAAGTAGGCCTATTGTTTGAATATGTGCACAGTGATTTCTTTGTATGTTGTCATTTTTCGAGAGTTTTTCTTTATATAACTAGCTCTTTTGTTTTCTTGATCTACCATGCCATCACCACAGGAGAATATCTTTCAAGGTCTAGAATTTCACTTCTTATTGGATAGATGTTCATAAAAAAAGTTGACATTCTCTTGTGTCCTTAGTTATCATGCATGTTTGATAAATCGTTGAATGAAGCCTCATGGTATGCTACTGCCATTAAAGGATGTGATAGAATCTCAAGCAAAGCATTAGTGTTAATTCTTGAGATCACAAGAATTTTTCATGAAACATCTTCGTTTTATCAATTAAATGATGTGTCCCTTGAAAAGCTGATGGTCTTGCTTTCAACCAAAATTTGGACATGGGATGTAACAGTCTTTGGCATGAAAAGCTCAGATTCTACCATTTACGTGATCAATTGTTGCCGCTCAAGAATTCCCTTTGTTTTCATTACCAATGAACTCTTATCTTTTTACCTCAACTAACCAAATTTTCGGTTGTTTATATTATCACAAATTTTAGAAGGCCATAAGAGCAGACAAAGCAAGTAATGTTTGCCAAATAGAATCACATACATGAGGTACATGAAATGTGGTTTGCATGCTTCTAAATGTGATTATATGCCTACCTGGTATTGAAATAGCATTTTCTAAAACTAATGAACCTAACTTTGTTGAGAGTTGCAAGGATGGAAGTGCCTATGTTGGTAGAGAATAACTATGTTGTATCATTTACCTACCAAGTGATAACCAAAGGTACCATGTCGTGCCATTTTCCACCATTTGGTATGACATGGAACAGTTGTACTAAACCCAACCATGAAAGCAAGATATGACATCCTTGCATCAAAACCTTTATGAGAGATAAATTGGCCATTTACTCAACCAATGCCAATGATCACATGCCCTCGCCATATTACAATTTGTTGTTTGGACTGCCAAAAACCTAGTCTTGTTGAGAATCATTAAGCTGTGCAATGGAAACATAAATATTAAATGTCCTTAGAAACAAAAGCAAATCCGAACACGGTGAAGATGAACACACGAGCACCACCAAAATGCCAATCCCAACGAACCACGACCACCCGAACGGCGAGCACACGCCGAACCACAAGCTCAATCAAAACATAAATATTAAATGCCCTTAGAAACAAAAGCAAATCCAAACACGGTGAAGATGAACACACGAGCACCACCAAAATGCCAATCCCAACGAACCACGACCACCCAAACGGCGAGCACACGGGCTTGCAATGACGAACCAACGAAGCTTGGGCTCACGAGCACTTTGAGTGCCGACACGAAGAAGACGAGCACGTGACGATGGGGGGATGAAGGGGTATGAGATGAAGAGAAGTGGTGAATAAGAAGATGAAGAGCTTCGAAGGAAAATTGGCGATAATTTCCTCCTCCCAAAACGTCCTCCCGAATGAGCCCCCCTCGACCTCCTTTTATAGGAAAAAAAGAAGGGAGGTCGCCACGGGAATGCCTTACCTCTGAGTGCGATTTGAATAATTGATTCGCGTTTTCTGAGACAATAAACCAAATTTTATTCCCGAATATTCAGTTTGATAACCTACCGTAACCCCAAACGAACAAAATTCCGTAAACAACCCTCAGTTCTCGATTGTCTGGAAACATCTCGGCTGACGAGTTACTTAGGGGAAGAAGAATCACAAAGCTATTCCATTTACGTAAAAAATCCCTTATTGAAGGACCGGATTAACAATTATAATAAACGTTTCAAGTATATTTATTTGTTAAATAGTTTTACCGATTTTCTGCGAGGTTTGTAGTTTTGTTGATTCCGGAGAAGAAAAAAACGCGGTATAATACCAAATAGATTGAACCGTTATTTGCTTCTTAAATGCAATATTTAAGTTCATTTCTATATCGTGAAGCACATTCTTCACGACAACGTAGCATCTTAAAGCTCTTCCCCATACTTCCAGCCATTAACACCTAGCTGGATGCACCTCTGTAAAAGGCACTCATTCCAAGGATCCATTGTTGTTCAAAGCCTAGGATCTATGATGCAACAATAAATGCATCAGGAGAAAGTTAGTCTACATCTTTTATATGTATCTCCATAGATATCTAAACCAATTTAAAACGTTGAGAGAGTGGGTATGATATCATGAAGTATCTATTAGATTCATAGAGTATTACAAGAGTGAACCATTTACACTCTTTCTCTTAACAATTGTGGTTGACCTTGATATCTCGACACCCCTTTAAACTCAATTGTATGGTATGCACAACAACCTTGGATTTCGTATTCATGTTATTATCATTGCCCCTCAAATTCAGCCAAATGTCATTGAAAATTTTCTATATCAAGTGCGATGTTGAGAATTGTTGATTGGTTTTAATTGTCCCCACCCAATCAAACATTGAAGTCATTAAGTATCCCATATAAGACCCATGATAATGTAAGTTATATGGTCTACCTTAAATATATTGTTTTATCCACTTGTTTAAATCATATGGTTTTTAAGCAGTATTGAGTTTAAGGACTACTGAAAATGTATCCCACTAACACCAATAGACTTAGGAATAGGCTGATATTGTAATTTGATAGCACTTTCAAAACGTATTAGAATCAAATCCTCTTCTTTGATACTACCACATGGGCCATCATCTTTCCCTATACTTCGGGGATGCCTCGATATCATATAGTTCACAATTTTATAAATAACCGAGCATTGTTAATTAATTTGATGCACACTATGTTCCTTGCACCAATCTTTGGTAACCCTCTCAAGCAAATGCAATGTAAAGATAGATCATAGAATATTATTAGCACAAGTGCTACTAATCATTCTCTCATAACAAAACCAATCTCAAATCAGATAATATTGATCTAGAAGACCCATGCTCTATATTGATCTTTATGAAGTAAAGTACTCCTAGTAAAGTCCAGAATTATTAATACATGTATACCCAAAACACTAGGCATGTTTCCAATCTAGAGAACATTAAGTAGGTCTTTAATAGTTTGGTTGTCATTTTTGTGTTCATTAGTCACATCCACAGTGACATATTCACATTCGTGGGGCCTGCCCCACGAATTCATACAAATAGGAATATGAATGCATGTAAATGTATTCATTTTCTTTTCTTTTTTTAATTTTTTTTAAAAAATAAAAAATGAAAAATTGTTTTTTTCCTGTGAGCGAGTGAACGAACAAGCAAGCGAGGAAGCCTCACTCTACTCCCTATGTGTGTTGCCCTTGCTTCCCTCGCATCTTGTTCTCGGCCAAGAAATTAGGGTTTCGGCTGAAAACCCTAATTTCTATCATAATCCTAATTTCGACAATATTTCTCTTTTCAGCCCGCATCGTTGACTCCCTCTCATGCTCTATTCTAATCCTACATCTTGTTCTCTACTACAAACTCAAGCTTTCACTGAAACCCTAAGTTTAGCAAGAGCCCTAATTAATTATTAATTAATTAACTAATATTTTCCAATGAATTAAGATATGTATTAGTAAATTAATTAATGTTTAAGTGAATTAATTTATTATTATATTAGTGAGTTAATTACTTATTGATGTATGTGTGTAATGATATATGTGTGTATACACATATGTATGTGTGTATATGTATATATCATATATGTATGTGGATATATGTGTGTGTATATACATATCTCATGTGTATGTGTGTACATGTATATGTAAATGAATGGTTTTATAATATTCTTGGGGCTGTTTTATATTCTCAAATATTGCGAATATTACGGATGTCGAATACCACGTATATTACGCATGGGTCAATCTATAGTCACATCAATTCCTCATTTGGGTTATTTGTGGATAGTCTTACAAAAAAACTCCAGAATTGTCACTTCACATAATCCCAAGCAAGCAAAAACGTCTGGAAAAAGAATATGCTCTTGCTACTCCAAATACCCATCAATCCCACAATGACATTAGTAAATCAATTGGCACACAAATACCCCAACCTCACCTTTTAGTACCAATCAAGACTTTGTCAAAATATTTTCATACGAACAATTGCCAAACACCATGCCTAATGAGCTGCAACATTCTCATGAATCCCTTCCACAATGGGCAACATGAAAGTTGGCCAGCCATCTTTTATCAATCATTGTAATTTGCAAAATGCTAACAAGAAACACTTCCAAACACCATTGTCCCACCCCAAGGGGCTCTTACAAGTTCCCATATTGAAAGTAAAACTTCACTCGCTATCTATGTCAAAATCGAGGAACAAATTTCAAAATATCTTGCCAACCATATGGAAAGCATTGAAGCAAGCAGAAGCAATTTTTTAACATTTTATCGGCAGTGAACAACTTCAGACATTATCCATTTCCTTCTTGCAAGTGTTAAAAAACTGGGTTTTGAGATCATGTGGAAAATTTGTAAAGAATTAAATGTACTCGGGATTCCAAATTGAGCACTCAAGAAACCTTTCATGAAATATTAACAAAATTTTCAACAGCTTTCCATCTGTAAAGTTCTATTGCATTGAGCTGTAGAGCTCAATATTTATTGCCTATTACTCTAATGCTGCCAAAACTATACCTTTCCAGCCTCAAATGTGTACAACTTACTTCTATTGATTGCTGAATTTGGATTTACAATTAAATTACATTGTCACATGGAATGACAGTAATATGGAGAGCAGACCTGAAATAAATGGAATTCTTCGCTGCTTGAAACTGAGTGGATTCTATTTCTGGGATAGAGTGGAGAATTAGGCATCTCTAAACTTGTTTAAGAAATTTCCATGGTCCAGTTGCGGAACTCAACCTATAAACACAATGTACAACACCTTGGCATGTTTAGAAAAAGCCCTAATTTTTCTATTAATGGTAAGACCTGCCTGTAAAGAATAATAAGGGTCATTAGCTACCTCCACCAACCAGCAGCAGCTCGTAAGCCCATTAAGAATGACAATCCCAGCCATACACCAGGAATTCCCAAATATGAGGGTGCAATAAGTAAACACATAGATGACAACAAACCTATCAACATCTGAGAATAACAAAGAAATATATAAATAGAGGAAATAATTTAATATTCAGAGATCAACATATAATGCATATATCCAGTAAACAACTTGCCATAGAACATGCCGCATACTGAAAATCTGAAACTCCGTAGTGAATACCATCAAAAACAAATGCTAGAGCATTCAGGGGCTGAGTACCAGCAACAAACTAAAAAAAGAGAACAAGGGCACCATCAATAACAAAATAACCAACACAAATGCAGGAAAAATTGTCATGAAGACATTACTGCTCTAGAAAAATTTGTGTTATTAGCTAAAAGTTTTTTAAGAATGATGTCTAGCAAAAAGTCAGCTTCATATAAAGGGAGTCAAATCCAGTTGAAACAGGCTCCCATGTTTTTCTGATAGGAAAATAATGCATGAAAAAAACGTCCACATAGAAAGAAAGAACTTGAAAATCAATGTGGAACCAAGCCTTGACGAACCTCGTCCTCAAGATAACACATACCAATCGATCCATCACACAGTTCATATCTTCGCTGCAGCAGCCCGCCCCTTCCACTCCGACAGCCCACCCACCCAGTCCTTGAAATAACAATGATTCGAGCTGGTTGCACAGTTCGCAGTCAAGATCACCCAGTTAGTTCTACGTGCCGACCCATCTATGTCCGAGGAGATGAAGCTCTTTTTCTTGTATCTTTGCCTACAACAAGACCTCTCCCGTAGAGTCGCACATCAAGGCCGCACCACTTACCACAACGCCATCGAGATCACCCAACGTATCGAGGCAACAGAAAACCCAACAATGGGAATCCTATCCCCGTGCCTTGTCCATGCACGTCATCACTGGATCCCACTGACACCGTTGTGATGTGGGGTGCCCGATATTGAAAAATGTGGGAAAAAGACAAAGTAGGATGGCCACAAACTGTATATATAAATATGAAAATATAAATATAATAGTATGAGTGATTGGCCAAGTGGTTAGATCCATTGACTTAATATTGTAGGTGTAGAGTTCAAATCTTTGCCAACGCAATACTAATTACGGAATATTTATTCTTTTTCGATTTTTGTTTCATGAAATTTTGTTTCTTCTTTAACATTTTTCAACATTCTGAGTCGGCTTGAGGAAAAGGAGCTCTCCATTTTTTATGTTAGTTTTTTGGCATCTCGAGCTCCACCACGGTTTTTCGCATGGAGGTGTATTGTTTTCTTCACTCTTCTAATCAGGTGATCGTTGCGATCTTCGTCATCACCAAGCTCGTTACGTGTGGACAGTTTCACGAAGGGAAAAGGTTAGCTTGCTTACCAACTGTTTGGTGGAAGCACAGAGTGGCCCGAGGACATTACTCCGACATTGACGCATCGTAGCCACCGGTAGTAGTCTCAATCTTGGCAATCCACTTGACTAATTGCATTGTAAAAGCCACCACATTCGAGGCGTTATTTGTGAAGCCCAATTGACATTTTGTAAAACAAAAATTCGTTTTGACTAATGCTACTAAGTTCGTATCCTCCAAGCATTCGAGTTCCCTCTGAACGATTGAGTCCACCGAACATTCACGTCCACCTTTACGTCCGAGTTTGCCAACATTCGTGTCCTCCTAATCTTCGCGTTCTCCCCAGTCCAAGGCCCCCGTGGTCTCGCTCGAGTAGGCACATATCATGGTGTCAACTAGACGACACACGTCCAACACTGAAGAAAACCATAGCATCCACCAGTGGAGCTAACCTATTTCAAGATATGGACTTCTCAAAAATGGTGTTTGCAAATGGCCTACCGAATCTAAGCAACACAGGATAGAAAAAAAGACCTAGAAGAAGCGCCAAGGAATAACGCCAACAACATGCCCGGATCCAAATGAAAGAAGATTTGGCCTCGACAGTAGAAGTCGTAGACGACGTCAGCCTCCCCGGTGCCACCATACCTTCACATATCATCGATTTTCTCAACAACTCAATCGAAGAATTTAAAAGGTTAACGTTATCAAAAGCACTTCTCAAAAATGCCACTGAGAAAGAAGAAGGGATCTTCCCCAACTGCCTTTTGAGTCAAACCTCCGAAGTTGACTATTGGTGATGAACAAGCAAACATCTTTTTTCAAGACAAAATGCCAGAGTTATAGTTGACGTTTTTGTTGCTATTGGTGATGAACAAGCAAACATCTTTTTTCAAGACAAAATGCCAGAGTTATAGTTGACGTTTTTGTTGTCGTTTGGTCTTTTGGGATATCGTGGCCATCGTACTTTTTTGTGTTGTCCTGGTTGCCTAAGACTTTTTTTACCATTTGGGGCCAAATGCTCAACATCTTCCATAGCTTGATCACGTTTTTCGTTTCTTGCGAAAAAAGCTTCTTTTATCTTGCTATTAAGAAAGTTCACCTGGTCAACTTGAAAGTGTTGATGGTTTGCAAAATGTCTCTTCTTGTTTCCTTTTTCCATTCCTCAAGTGCGTTTTACCACACTTCGGTTAGAGTGGAGTAAGTTACCTAGGGATTGGGCGAGAGTCTACCATTTCACAATCTACTAAGAGTGTAAAAACTTGGTTAAAGGTTTTCATCAAAATATTATAGGATATTATTTTAACTTATTTTCCAATGCTTTTGATGTGGAGTCGAGGGCTTGAAGATATGCATCTTGTAAGACTTTTTTGTAGACCTCACATAACTCTAGCATTTTGTCTTGAAAGAAGATGTTTGCTTGTTCATCACCAATAGTCAACTTGGGAGGTTTGACTTGAAGGCAATTGGGGAAGATCCCTTCTTTCTCTGTAGCATTTTGAGAAGAAATGCTTTTGCCTTCTCTAAAGATAATGTTAACCTTTTAAATTCTTCGATTGATTTGTTGAGAAAATTGATGATATGTGAAGGTATGGTGGCACTAGGGAGGCCGACGCCATCTATGACTTCTTCCAACAACGCCAAATCTTCTTCCATTTGGATCATGGCATGTCGTTGGCATTGTTCCTTGGGAGTATCCACTTCTACGCTTCTTCCAAGTCTTTTTTTCTGTCCCATGTTGCTTACTTTTGGTAGGCCATTTGCAAGTCCATATCCCGAAATAGATTAGCTCTGCTTGTGGATGCTATGTTTTCTTCGGTGTTGGGTGTGCCTTCTCTAGTTGACGCCATGATATGGGGGTTTACACCACACCGTATCGATGGACATCAACATTGAAAATGCACAAACATGAACCAAGAGGGTCACGTCAAGAAATGTTTATTTTGTAACTATGGTCACGTCAAGAAATACTGCAAGAAGTGTTACCCGAGAGCTTGGCCAAAGAAGCGGCATTAGTCAACTCCAAGTTCTGCATCTGCCAAGTAGCCTTACAATATTTCTTGACTTGACCATAGTTGTTACAAAACAAACATTTGGGCTTACCTTGGGCATCGCGTTCTAGGAGCACCTCTTGTCGTTTGTCTAGGCATATTGAACAACAAAACCAGATAGTTGGTATAAAGTAAATTGCCTGATGTTTCCAAATTAGTCCAACTTTATATTCCTTCAGCATAAACCGTATATCTCAGATAGGTTGTATTCAAATTGGTTGGTAGTATTGGAATGTAATCATTGTCTAGAATGACAAAGATTTCCAACCAGGAAATAGTACCATCTACTGATAAATAGCGCAATATATTCTCGTGGATTTCCACTCTTGTCGTTTGTCTAGGCATATTGAACATTAATGTCCATTGGGACAGTGCCGGTGGGATCCGGTGACAACATGCATGAGCAAGGCATGGGGGTCTAGATGCCTATCTTGATATGTTGGGGAATATTGATGCCATTGTGGTAATTGGTGGGGCCTTGATGTACGACATTGCCAAAGCGGTCATGCCGTAGGCGAGGATGCAAGAAAAGGAGCAAGGTTGGCAAGCATTGCAGAGTGCTCATGAGCTGACACGTTGAACGGCTGGCCGAGGCTGAGGGCTTGGCTTAGGTGCGAGAGATTAATAAGATGAAAGGGAAAACTCTTCTACCCTTTTGGTGGGCAGACGTTTCACTGATATACAGGCCCAAATGGACAGGCTGTTACACATGGATGTAGCCCAAATCGGCTACGTGTATGACGTTAACCATTACTCATGGCGGCTGCTTGGGCTACGCCCATGGTGCCTTGTCTCCCGCATGGCACCTCGCATGAGAGTGGTTGGGACCGGACCGAGCCGGGACTGAACCAAAATTGCCGTCCCCACTCCACACCTCCCCCCCGTAAACCCAGGGTGATCTTCACTTATGCGCAGGTTGGGATTGGGCTAATGTCATGGCAGTTGCGGAGTTACTTGAGGACATCAGGGAGGAAATGCACATTAAGCATGATACTTGAGCTGTAGTGAGTGTGCTACCCTCCAACAACCGTTGCTTATAATTGCAGGGGCTGATTTGCTCAAATGACGAAGTAAGTACCAACCCAACGATGGAGGAGGGACTCAAAGATACAGTGGCCCGAGCTCTCCTGGACAAATTAATCTGACCAATGTTCCCAATTCCAAGGGAACTGTCCGAGAGGATGAAGATGATCAAGCAGACCATCTCCACCTATGTGGATCCTCTACACCAAGATTGGGACCAGATCCTACCTTTTACAATCCATGCATACAACACATCTGTGAAAGCATCAACCAGGATAAGCCCTTTCTGCACACTATATGGTCGCAATCCTTGACTACCTCTAGACCCCCAATCAATACAGGTGAATCCCCCAGCACGCAGATGCCATGGAATGGTGGCTCTACTTGCAACACCACCAGCTGATACTGCAACAGGCCCTGCAGTACAATTTGCCAGTCGCACAGCAAAGGCAAAAGCAAGCATACGATATTTACCCGTTTGACCCACCTTCTGTCTGGGGGACACAGCCCGACTATATTTCCCTCTATGTTGTCAGGGACTCTCTAAGTCCCTCCTCAACTGTTGGAGGGTAGCACACTCGCTACAACTCACGTATCGTGCATGAAGCATGTTCCCTTCCCAGCATCCCCAAGTCACTCTTCAGCCGCCACGACACCAGCTCAATCCAAACCCTAGCATAAGCCAAGATCAGCCCGGGTTCGGTCAGGAAGGGGATGTGGATTGGGGCTGAGTCCAGTTCAATCCTGGCTGTCTGGTCCCATCCACTCCCATGCGAGGCGCCATGGTGCCCCTCATGCAGCCACCATGTGTAGCAATTAGGCACCATGCTGGGCTACACGCATGTGTAACAGACCCTTTGGGCCTCTATATAAGTGGAGCATTAGCCTACCAAAAAGAGAGAGGAGGTTCCCCTTCTTGTGTATATCACCATATCATTAATATTGATTTAATCTTTAAAACATGTTCGCTCTTTTCACCATTTGTTTCAAAGTTTCATTCTAATGCCAAACTTTACTATATTGCATTGCAATGTTTACCATGATGCCTTGCAATACAATGAATTTCTTTTCAAGCATGTCAACAGTATTGAACTAGAAAAACAGACCTTACATTTAAGAAACTTATTTGTTAATAATTTGTGATACTCACATGAGAAATGCCCATACTCAATAACAAGAAGAGAACATCATGTGCAAGATACAATAAATTTTGCTAAAAAATGCGTACCAAAACACCCTTCATAAACACTGCCTTTACAGCTGGATCTTCTGTAAAGCATTCAGCTATTCGACCCAAAGCCACACTTAGAAATAGTGTAAGCAGTAGACCAAAACCAAGACCCATCTGTGGATAGTGAAAAAGAGTTAAAAAGACAATCTATTTCATGTGGATTGAAGTATCCTGGTGTTTCCATGCATTACCTTCAGAACTCCAAAACACACGTCCTTCGCTCGCTTAAGATCTCCATTTGCATAAGCTGTAGCCATAAGTGTCTGCATAGCATATTTAAGTATTCATGAGGAAATGAAACTGAGCCTATACCCAACTAATCAAGACTCTTAAGTAGCTTAATTACCTGCCCTGCTAAAGCCAGAGCATCTGATAGCAAAGATGTTGCAAGCCAAATTTGCATAAGAATCTGATGGCCTGCCATGGGAATGGCTCCTTGCCTAGCAGCCATGGATGTGGCCAATGTCATGGTAAAAAGTACAGCCATAGTCCGCCCAAGAAGGAAACCTCCTATACATATTATCACAGCATAAGAAACCATTCCAACTATGAATCTTCCAACCTGAATAAATTCTCGAGAAGGGAGCAGTATATTAGGCTTACCAGATCTTAAAAAACGGTTCAAGCGTAGTGAAGTAAGATTTGGTGGGATCAAAACAACCTGCTTATTCAGGTTCCATAAAAGCAAGAAAGCCAAAAAATACCTGTAAATCAGTACATATCCACAATCAAAGAGTTTTGAAAAGTTTGTAAATGTAATCCAAGTCAGTTTATCCTGCTCGTATTCCATTATAGCTCCTACACATACACAATTTATGTATATGGACAGTATCATTAATTCTGTAACTGTTCTGATATATTTAAAGAAATGAAGTCATGGTAGGGATAAAAATATAATTTAAAATCAAGTCACGTTCGTCATATCTCAGTTCTATCACATATCTTTGCTTTCAATAAAAGCTGTACTATCACATATCTTTGCCAATCAAGAAAAACTATTCTAAACATTAGAAACCATGCACAAAATTAAAGTGGTACAAAATACATGTTAAACATATACAGAAATGCATAAAACAGACTGGCATTTAAGACTAAAAATTAAGACTGTACCAAAGAGGCTAGAGATGTATACAATGGTTAAACATATCTAGAGGCCTCTAATAGGTACTTACTGTGATGTGACTGTTCCAATTGCAGCACCAATCACGCCAAAACCAAATACAAACATCAAAATTGGACTCAATAAGATATTGCAGCCATTGCTGACAGCTGCAAACCACAATGATATAGTCTTCAACGACCATTAAGACGAATTTATTATTTTCACAATCATATACAAGTTTCATACCTATCGCATATAGTGGTGTCCTTGTATCCTTGATGCCTCTAAAAATTCCTTGAATTGTAAGGGCCATGACGTTCGCAGGAGCTCCAAGTGCCCTAAGCATAAGATATTTGGTTGCCGGGATCCTCATTTGTGAACCCTGTAAGAGAATAACTAAGAAACACATACTGCAACCTCAAGGAATGTGTTACTTGAATCATGAAAACATACATGTATTTACCATGGATACACCCATCAGTGATAAAATGAAGCCAAATCCTAAGGCTAGTACAATTGCTTCCACAACAGCAAGCATAGAACCAAGAAAAAGGGCAGAAAAAACTGCAGGTACAACTCGTTTTCTTGCTGTAACAATGAAGCTTTTTCTTAGCTTATTTTTATCATAATTCAAGTAGCTGTGAGATTTATTATACTAAAAGATGATTCTTCAAAGAAGCAATTCATTTATTTATATATTCTTGTGGAAAGAATTATCAACACAAGGTTGATATTATTCCACGAGCACCTTAAATGTTCGAATAATTATTTTGGCACCTCAAGATGTCACTCACATAACTCTGCATCGTACTCTAAGCCAGATGTGGCATAATCTTCTGCAACAAATGAGGTTGTCATACTGAGTAAAGGAAGATTGAAAACCTTTGACACCAAATTAAACACTGAAATTGAAACTCCAACAGCAGCCAGCTCTATGGAACCTGATAGAATAAAAGAGATTTAACATAGAGCATAAAATAGAAAACATAATCACTAATTAAAACGTTGCAAATATAAATGCAAATGCCAGCATTTTTTTAACTGTATTAGGCATACAATGTGTCTCTCATGCACGTGCATTGATAGTTTATCCATTCGGTCCTGAATGAACAATGATAAATGAAACTAATGATTATTTTAAATATATATATATATAATTGAAGGAAATCGTAGCAATACTTAACCATCCATTTCAACTATTAGAACCCTTTAATAGAATACAAATTGAGCATGACATATCTCCAGGAAAAAATTGCACAATGGAATGGCACTAGTATCGCCATAATTTGGGGGATCTA
Organism: Azolla caroliniana; assembly: GCF_043228905.1. Classification (NCBI taxonomy): domain Eukaryota; kingdom Viridiplantae; phylum Streptophyta; class Polypodiopsida; order Salviniales; family Salviniaceae; genus Azolla; species Azolla caroliniana. The sequence goes on from NW_028230447.1 coordinate 17,807,607, forward strand.
AGAAGATATTTATTTCCCCACAATATGTTTTCTATTCTAAGAATCACAAAGTTGAGGAAAATTCCCTGAAAATTATATTCATGGATTTTTCATTTAGAAACTGAGCTTTAAGGTCATGCTCTTACCTTCCATGCATGCAGATCCACAAGGGTGTGCATGCATGCTTGAATGGGCACTCTTGTTGTGGTCTAGGAAGAAGAGTCCCAAGCACGGTTGGTATCCATATTCCAGAACCTTGCGCAATGGCCAAAAGCCTTGTAGGCAATGATATATCCACCACCTTATTTCATAAGAAATATAGCACAATAGCAAACATAATGTTCTTCCAAAGGCACATTCGGCAAATCCAGTCTTCCATAGATTTGCACACATATTTGTATCTCAATTTCTAATTGCAGTGAAATTGTTATAAGCGGCCATACTACACATGAGATTTACATATCCATATACCGCAAGTTATTGGAATACCCATGTTCTTTCACAATCCAGTCCAATAATCAGGATGCCTATATGCTTTTCTACTCTGATCATTTCATGGACAGTCCAAGCTATATTGGAATGGGGGTAGTGAAACTGGAACTGTTCTTGCATTTGAGCATACCACCAGGGATCATTTAATGTCCAGCAAGCTATTTTGATGACATAAAAGCCTGGCTTGAGAACCTTTGCTAAGGAGCTCCCAAATCCATTAGATATCAGCTGTCGATTGTAATAATGCCTTGGTTACATCATGAGGTATTGATGCTTTGCTTTTTTATCATGTATGTACTCATGGAGACTAACGGGCTCTCCAAATCTGTACAAGTTGTGTCCTATGAGGGTTCAGCCCCAAATTTCAACTCTATATAGAAGAGTTGGTATTACAAGAGTATGAAGCAATCATGATTTGTGGTTATTGGAACTGTGCATGCACACACTGTCTTAGAGGGGCACCAAGGGCTGTATATCCACAAGAAACCCAAGCACGAACAGCCTCTCGCAGGGAGAATTTGAATCTAGGTGGAATGTTACTCCTAGAAATGTGTAGGCCCATGTGTATGCCATCTCTTCCTCTCCCAAGAAGAATTCTAGTTCTAATTTCATTGTCCATGCTTCGATGAAGTTAAACAACGTCACTTTAGTTTTATCAAGATTGACTGACAAGTCCTTGCCTTTAAAAGACGACTTTAAAGTATTTCAATGTTTTGTAAGAATTGGCATCAACACAATGTCATTGGCATATATCACTATGTTTACCCGTATTAATGCAATTCAATCATCTATATATAGACAATAGAGAGAGTGATAGTCGGCAACTTTGTTTTACTCCAATCATACAAAAATTGATTCACTATAGTGCATAGATTTCCCATTACATATCTACTAGGACACCAAGAGCTTCTAGTTGCTGCATGAGATGAGATTCTAAATGCTGCATGTCAAAGGATTTCAGGAAATCAACAACGCAACAATAGGTTTTCTTTAATGGGCTCTTGACTCCTTGAAAAGGGCTCGGATGGGTCAATATTTTATCCAAAGTTGTGAAATCTTTTCAGAAACCACCATGTTTGACTAAACATCAGCCATTTCTCTCTACCCATACATATACTCGATTCTAACTCTAGGATCAAACCATATACTTTAGCCAAGCAATTTCCAGTCATGATAGTTCTATAAATCCTAGATATCATCACAGGCTTAGATAAAAATCTCACCTACCAATCCATGATGATATTGAGCCTTTCCAAACTATAACCTCCCAATGGCGTTTTCCACCTTTTGTGGATAAAGAAGGTAGAAGTGGAAATGGCCATATGGGTTGGGGGCTATTAAAAAATGTCGAGTATCTTTGCATATTCCTGCCAAGCCTGAAATAAGGTCGGATGTGTAGTGGGCTGCTTACAAGCTTGTCCATGGAACGGACACACCCACCTTCAAATTTAGCAAAGTGTATATCTTATTCTTCCTTACAAGGCACTGGCGAGTTGCTCTAGCTAGTTTGTTTCCAAATCCCCCAGATCACTTCTCATTGCAAGTATCTCCTTGTATCATAACACTCCTCATCATACCAACTGTTTAGAATCACTTTACAACACATGTGTACATTGCAGACAGTGGTGTGGGGAAATGCATTTGTGACTGCACCAAAATTAATGATTTTCACAACCCTTAAGGACTTTTCCTCTGGGAATGCAAAAGATCTTGTCCATTTTGAGAAACATGCGTAGATAAATCCATGTGCACAACTAAAGGCCACAAAGTATTTGCCATATTCTGTTACTTCTCTTTTATCTTGAGCTCATTGCTTACGCAAAATTTTGAGTACAGCTTCTCCACACATGGTCTTGGTTGTGACTGCGCAAAAATAATGATTCACAACCCTTCAGGACTTTCCTCTGGGAATGCAAAAGATCTTGTCCATTTTGAGAAACATGCGTAGATAAATCCATGTGCACAACTAAAGGCTACAAAGTATTTGCCATATTCTGTTACTTCTCTTTCATCTTGAGCTCATTGCTTAGGCAAAATTTTAACTACAGCTTCTCCACACATGGTCTTGGTTGTGTCAAATAATGTTGTTCGTTCATCCTTAGTACATACATTTAAGTTCTTTAATATTATTACATCCCCCTTACTAGAGAATCATATGATATCACCATATATTGGTAAATATATGAACTCTTCAAGATGAGCAAACCTCAAGTAGGCAAGTGGAAAGCAGTGAAATTGAAACATATACCTTTATAATATCTGTAATCTACAAGTTAATCCATAGGGAGAAAATCCAAGATCCAGGCTTGTTTACAAGCTAAGATAATGCCACACTAATAATGAAAATTATGTCTCTAACACGTAAAGAAGACCATATATCATCACTTGATTACAACGACAAATAATCAAGCTGGAATTCAAGGATATTTAAAAAGGGGATTAAACTGCATGGATGCAGGCCACCAACCAATTATCTATATATGGAATGAGGCCTGGTGTCAATGATGTGCCTAACAGCTATAACCTCTACATCCTATGCTTAGGAGGTATAGCCTTACTTCAAAGAGCCATTCTCGCTATCTTCCCCATTTATAGCACTCTCCACAACTCCATAGCACGACCATCAGAATCAGTTGCATACAATCTGAGGATAGTTTACTCTATCCTTTTGATGCAGGATAGAAAACACCACACAGAAAAAATTTGAAGTATAACCTCATTTTTTAACGTATCGCCAAAGTCTAAAAAGGGTTGAGAATTCCCAAAGAGGGGGGGAGCATGCACAACAAACAAAAGTTACAAATGCAATCTCCAGATCTTGAATGTCATACCCAGGTTCCAGATGTTCAGGTCTCATGCATTGACTGGAACAAATAGCTAAACGGAAACTTGTAATAAACGGAAGGAAAATAAAAAATTGTCATACCCACACACTATTTTGTGAACCTAGGCAAGATGTATAAGATTTCTAACAGTTTCTTTACTGTAAGAATGTTTTCTTGGGCAAATTTACAGGATATGATTAATAATTAGCGTTTCCATGATGATCAAAAACCCTGAGGCTTCAATTGACTATCACGCTATGACCTTGGACGAGTCTTTGGGAAAAGACCATGGAAATTCTAAATTCTCTCATTATCTAATATTCAGTTTGCTGAAATGTAATTCGACGTGCTTTTTCCCTACTCATCTCATCACCAAGACCTTAAACTTGTCAATGATCATAGCACAAGGTTTACGTGCACTGTTTCTTTCTCACATTTCTTTCATCCATTTTTTGCCATGTATTTTTCATCATCCCTTCATGAGTTCTCTGCAAATTAGGCCCTTGGTCTAAATAAAATTCATATTAAAAATAAAAATAAAATTAAGAACTTAATTTTGAATAAACAAAATATTACCTAGTCTCCCAACATAGGCTGTTTCTAACAACTGTGCAATAGGTTCGATTGACTGTGACATCAATGCAGGAACTGCAAGTGCCATAATTTCATGCACAAAGCCATCACTCCCCAGTGATATTTCTGAAGATCTAATTGTGTCGCTGTTCAGATAAAGAATAAGCAAAACAGAAAGAGCATTTGTTTAAAAGAGAGAACAATACTTCCGATTTCCAGGTAAACAAGAGAGGTCAACTTCAAGCAAACCTGTTTCTGAGCATCCATTTAAACAATTCAAACGAATCACTGATGTTAAACAAAAATAAAATATATAAAGATGCTAGCAAACACTAGAAGATTTTGAAATTATCAGTCCGAATTTAGGTTGAATGACCTAAAACTTTGTCCTGTATCCAAGAATGCACCTCAACACGGCTCCACACAACCATGGATCTTAAATCAGCCGAAGGGGCATTAAAATCCAACTGAATCAAAAAATTCTAGATTGCAATAGACTTAGGCTGAAAACATGACCTCATTGCAACCATTGAATTTAACACTTTCTATGTGAGTAGAAGGAACATTAGATTTCAAGATAGCATTGATTTGAACACGTTCCAAGTAGAAGAGGCATCAGAATTCAAGGAACCGCCAATTAGTCAGCATTTTGAAGCAACATCAGATTCTACGGAATCAGCAAACTCTAAATTTTGTTAAGGAACAATCTTACGTCTACATGAGAAGCTTCAACTGATTCCCATGAATTGCTTTGAAAATATATTCTGAGAATCAATTGGTTTCAAACTCACAAGTGGATCACATGCGAGCCAAACAAATACCTTGTCCGTTGAATGAGATGACTGTGCAAGTCTCCATCAGAGGAGCTTTCATTCCGAGATTTCACAACAAAATGTGGTCTCAATGTTGAATAACAATCATCGTCTCGTCTCCGCAGGAGGAGAAGAAGAAAATATGAACGACACCTTCCAAACTTCGTCGTCTTCTTCAAAAAACCGGATCGACTGTCAGGATGCATTGATCTTCTCCGGGATTGATCAGAGAAATGCAAAGACCGAGAACATGAAGAGGCGGCATGAACTCCGCTGCCGCCGCTGCTGCTGCTGCAAATACAGCGATGATATGATTGGAAGGGCAGATGAAGGCTTCCCGATGATTGAAAGGAGCCTGCACTCCGTACAATTTCCATGGCGGCTTCTGCCGCTAACATGCAAGAAGGAATGGAGATGCAAGAAACCCTAAACCCTAAACCCTAACCTAACCCTAAAAAGAGGAGGAAGGCTTATTATACAGACATATTGGTGTCAAGTTGATGGGATCACACCGACCGCTCAGTTTTTTCTCCTACTTTTGAGACTTTCCGAGGTTTTGTGTGGGTCTGGCAAAGGGGCCAAGAACCTTCCGGAAACTTCCGGAAACTTCCGGAAGAAATCCGTGGCTCGAGTTATAAATCTAAGGAGCTCAAGCATGTGAAACATCTCTCGCTTAGTGAAATGCCTCGTCACTAAACTTTTTTGTTAAAGAGTATGTAAGTAACGAAGAAAGGTTGGGGGGGGGGATTTCGAAGCTCACTTTTGAATTCAATTTCCGCACAAACTTTTGTTTGTCGGAGTAGTCATTCGGTTAAAAGTGTGTGTGTGTGTCCATTTTGAGTGTGCCACTATGTTAACTACGCTCTTTATAGAGGCCAAATTCCAGATCAAAAAGTTTTACACTTTTTCATGACAAAATTACATCAAACCAAATTGAAACTCCGTTCCAAACATTTAAAAACAACGATATGATCAACAAAAATAAGATTTCTAAGCCTTTTCTCTATTTCATTCCCAAATCATGTAAGGTCGTTCGCTGACTATCTGAAAAGAAGCTCAAGTTTGTTCAATGTACAATTGCAATGTTTTACATTTTGAAATTTATATTACAATTATATATGGAGGACACGTTATATAAAAATCTTCACACTTGGAGATATAATTTGGGTGTGATCCGAGGAACAATGTGGGAGCAATTAGAGTGGTTGATCACCGTTGTGGAAGCAATTAGAGGGGTTGTGGGGGTCTGATTATAGTCATGGCGCAATTACTAGAGTGGTTGTGGGGGTTGCGCTTTCTTCGACATTGTAGAGAGAAACATTTTGCAAAAAAACACACATAAAAAACCCTACGTGCACACTTTTTCCCCAATATCAAAGTGTGCACTTAATCGAATGGCTATAATATTAGGAACACATTGGATAGTGTGGTATCTCCCTTTCTCTCTCAAATTTGGGTATTTTGTAGGCTCTCATTGGGAATGTATAGTCTCTAGGTTTAAACATGCTCATTTAGCTTTATATAGCTCATCTTGAATCCACTTGAGTAAGCCTTGTTTTGAGTATAAACATAGTTTTAAAGTGCTCTATATTATTGAGTTCATTGAACTTGAAAGCCATCTTGTTCTAGTTTCTATATATTCACAAGTGTATATGTTTGAAACATAGATATAGATGCAAATTGCCTTTTTGGACAGTTTTTAGTTTGTTTTGTGCAAGGAAGTTCACACATGTAAAGTTCCCCCATATTTAGAGAATTATAGCTTGTCGGAAAGTTTGGGAAGTCTACTTTTAGGTCAAATTTTCAAAGGTTCAATTCCATAAAGCTATTAGAGTTTTGGTGGAGTATGGTAGTTGTTTCTTTTGTTTGAGGAAGGGTTCAACATGCTTGTGTTCTAGCTAGGCGTGAATATACTTCCATCATTGAGGAGAGGCTTCTCCTCCACACGGCTGGAAACTTCCGGAATAAATTGTGTCGAGGCTTCTCTCCCAAACATGAATTGGTCTTATTAGTCTTCCTCATAGCTCCTTTTAAGAGATTCTGGCCTCTTGTCGCCCCGCTCCTCATGGCCTTCTGGAAGATTAACAACTTCCTAATTATCTCGACAATTGTCGACACGTGTTGATGTCCTTTCCCACATCCATTCATATTTGGAAGGTTCTCACGCCAAAATGTTTGTTCACCATTGGTGATCTCCGCCTTGAAGTCCACAACTTTTCAATTTGGGACTAGTAACCGATCTATTGTGACTTCTTGTATCCATTTGATCCCAACTACCACCTCCATTGTTGACTTCAAGAAGGTTCTAACCTTCTTTCACTGCTTGCAACAATCTTTTGGAAGATTGCAACTTCATCCATATTTGGAACATTGACATTATTATCATCTTCTAGATTTATTCAACCATAGCCTTGTTGTTGTTCACTCTAGGAGATTCTGGCCTCCTTTTGCCGTTTATAACTATCCAGTGGGTTACAACTTCCATACTACATCATCAACATTTGCGGTCATCTCCCACATTCATTGACGACCTACCGGCTATGTTATTCACTTTCAAAATTATTTCAGTTCCCCAACTTTGTATACAGTATAGCCTTAGGGCTTTTTTTTAATACTAATGTAGTATCTTTTTTGGGGAAAAGAAAACCATGGAGAAGGTGGAATGTAAACACCGTGTAGTGGCAATCGTTATGGGGATAATTGATTTCGTAGTGAATATTATTCAGCACACATGGAAAGTGACAAATGCATTTGTATATTGTTTTCAACATTTGATGACATGGTCACAAATTTGGCCACCCATACCTTTCTTCAGGAACTTGAGTTTCATATACATAATATTACGAGGCATCATCAGCTTTGCATAGGCTAATGCGTGATCCCCAAATGGCATGTTTGTATGAATGCCAATTGGCATTCATGTCGTGAAATAGTTAGCATGCATGTATGTGTCCGATCCTGCTATATACGCGAGATGAACTATTATGACTTTGCCAATCTTCAACGTTCTCTTATAATATTCTAGAAGGTCAAAGAGAATATAGGAGCATGCACATTAGAAGTATGTGATGGGTCAATTTATTGATCTCACAAACATAATAAATATCTTTGAAGAAGATAAGGAGTCTAGCCTTGTGGAGGAGGCAATAAGTGATCCAATGTTGAAAAAGGCAATAGAATTTAAACTGGAAAGCATTTTGAAGCACCCAAGTTGGGTTGAATGGAAAGGCCAACTAAGAATATGGTTGGCAAGAGTTGATTGAGAAGATTAAGTACAATGGAGATGGGTGGACATAATTAATGCAAATAAATACTACCATCGAGAGGGTATGCGTAGAAGAAGGGAAGGAAAGATAGATGATTAATTTGTTTAGAAATGTTGAGCTTAGATCCAATGGACCAATCTAGTTGTAGCTTGTAGCTCAAAATTTTCAATTTTTTGAATAACAAGGGGGGTAATGTGTGAAGAAACCACTCAATTTTGAGCTACCTAATTAACAAAGGAAGATCTTGATGCTACATATGTTTTTGTGTGCATTGAAGTAGACACCAAGGGCATGGTACGAGAGAATGGATGAACTTCTCTTTGACATAAAATTTAGGAGGTGTCCAACTTATGCATCAAAACTTAAGAAGAGCAAGTAGTGAACCTTGACCTAGATCTAGAGAATATGATAGAATCCTCACTTTTATCACCAATTTTGATATTGGTTTAATCAAGCAAAAGCAAGAAGCTTCTATAATATCTCTACAAGTATGGGATGGCATGTTGTTATAGCAACAAGTCCTCCAACAACGATGGATTTCCCGCATTCAGTTGGCATTAACAACATCATTCAATTTAACATAATCTTTATGGAATTACAAATTACTCATATTCATGCTTAATCACCTATGTTAATAATATGAATCATTTTTAGTAATTCATTGTTTATTTTGTTTATGCTAACAATAAGTGTCAAGCAATGTTCAAGAAGGCAGTTACCATTTCAAGGTTTGTCGCTTACACCCTCTCCTATGTTGTCATCATATGTCAACGTTAAATTTGATTAGCGATTAATTTACCATTGCTTCTATCATATCAACAATCAAAGGCTATGAAATCGTGTGGCCAATGTTGGGAACAATAACTAATTAACAGAGTTAATGTCGATCTCTTTTAAAATTTTCCTAAATGGTGTTGTGTTTATTATCACATGAAAATACATATTTACAAGGCCACACTTCACTCAAGCATTGTGAATGATGTCCCTAAGATCTACTAAGAAGAAACAAGATGCGATGAATGATAAGGCAACAAGTGGTTGTGTGATGTGTCCTTTGGCTAGTAAATTGCCAAATACGTAAACTTTCCCTATCAAATATGAAAGCATTTCGACACTTGGTCATCTTAACTATCACTACTTTTACTACAAGTAATTTTCATATTACCATGACATGAGTAATGTTTTCTAAATTTTCCAAAGAAGAATATGGGCTACCCTCGATTTATACGGCTCTTGAGATGAGCTACAATAATTCATGCAATAATATTGTTTTCAACCTACTTCCCATTCTTGTTACAATAAACATTGGAAACCCAAGAGTATGTCGTCACATTACATTTGACGAGCAAGACCAATACGTCATTACAATACAATACTTCATTCAACTTAATCAACATTTATTGCAACCTAATATTTGCAAGTGCATATGAATGGAGAGAACGTGCACTGGTGAAATGTGTAAATGTCTTTCAATAGTAACATGGTCATGTCATGTTGATATGATAATATTTAGGTGCTTATTGAGTTTTTTATTTTATTTCGCCATTCAAAATTGAAAGTGGATTGAAGATTTTAAAACATTGTTCTACTACGAAGCAAAAGCACACTAATTCATCCAACGAAAAATATCTCAAGTGTTCAATTGTTTATATAGAAGTAGAATTTTATCGATTATCGGGACAACAATGAGAAAACATAGGGAGACAATTTGCATGGCAAAGTTATCTTAACTCAACACATATCCTCGACAGTGATGATAAAAATATGTTCTCTGACAAAGCATAACATTCGAACATCTTTGCTTGCACCATTTTAGAAATTGGAAATGGACATTCTCGGCTAAATGGTATTTGGAATTGATGCATACATATATATCGTAATTGGTCGCATGGATGTCTTAGTCATGCATGCGGTCGTAAAAGAATGATCGGCATTAGAAAGTAATAAAACTAAATGTATAGAGTGTGGGATAAAGTGAACATTGTGATCCAAAGAGAAACTTTATAGGAGTGCAAATCAAAACCATGATAACATGGACAACTTTGGATGTCTCTTTTGAAGCTTGCATATAGACTCTCTCTCTTTTTACCTGTGAATGTAAGACAACATTCTCCTGTTTGACTAAATTAGAAATTGATTGGTTTATCTCCTTTGGCATCTAAGGTGTGAGGGTGCCCAAATGTGATTGCATTATTTGTATTTTGATTGATCTACTCATAAAACTTCACTCCACATTTTTTGGAAAAAAAGAAAATAAACTTCACTTCAACCCTTAAGTGCACATGTAGAACATATGCTTTAAGTGTCATCTCACTCACTACACATAGCTAAATTATAAGTATTTATGCATATAGTTATTAAGTGACATTATGTTTATGATAGTAGTTGCTTATGTTAAGTAAAATTCTAGTTGGAAGCAGATTTTTGCAAAAAAAATAAAAAATCATTGCACATGTTTGCATCATATTTCTTATATTTTTGTTATTCCTTTATATTTGTTCTTCAATTCACTACTCCAGCTTGTGATAAGGGTAGACATATATCCTTAAGCTCCTTTTCGATCACTTGGCTATGTGAATTGAATTTTCTAAACATTTATTCATGTAGCTATAAAGTATTGGGATTCTTACTTATGGTGCCATAGCGTAAAATCATCATGACGTACTTTGACAATGGTAAAAGTAAAACAAAAATTAAAATAGGAATTCTTGTACGATGTTTAAGAAGGAAGAGTTGGACGGAAGTTTAGGAAGAGATCTCGAACACTTTAGGCCAAGTATGCAAAAAAACTTGAACCGTCATCATTGTAAAAAAATGCGGTCATGGAAATTGGAAATACAGGTGGGCACTGAGGAAGTTAGGATGTAGGATCATTGAATAGTGAAAACAAAAAAATATCGCCACAATGTGGGTGCGTCTGGTTCAAACAAACAATAATGTAAAAGGTATGTGGCATTAACACATGCAATCTCTAGCCCTTTTCTCGGTGGAATAAACACGTTAACAATAACAAAAGGCGTAATAATGTTCCTAGTGATCCCTTCAGACTATCCAATATTGCTTTTGTTATATAACTAATTTAAGCTTGTATAAAATGTACAAAGACATCAACTCACACAAGTTTACAAATTTACAATCCTAACACAACACACACATTCTTGTTTAGCAATGCATCGTATTAATGGTGGGGAAACTCAAAGTGAGTTGAAAACCCATGACACGCAAACATACAATTTTGTTTTAACAATACTTGATATTATTGGCAGAAACCTCAATCGAAGTGAGATGAAAGATTGCGACTTGTAGATGATCGCACGAACAGTTCACATGCATGAAGATGCAACATTTGTGTGAGGCGTTTCTCTCTTCATCTCGAGCTTTGAAGATAGTGGAAGACCTCAACTAAAGCAAGGTGAAAACCCACGCACCGCAAACACATAAACATGTGCACACAAACATAGACACAAACATTCACACACACACACACACACACACACAATGTTTTGGTATGCCATCTCTCTCCATCTCTCTCTCTCTAGCTTTGAAGGTTGGCTCAATTCTCACATAAAAGTGCAAGTGGGTAGTTGTTGCTTTAAAGGAGGTGGTAATAATTACATTATGCTACTAGTGTTACCACTTATTTATTCTCAAAGGAAATGCTCAACCTTTTCGTTTCACTATATGTACACACACACACACACACACACACTACTAGTTCATTCATTCTCTTCATATATGGGGGGCGTTCAACATGTTGTTGTGTCCCTCATAAAAGCCCTCCTACCGCCAAACCCGATGGCTAGGCTGTCACCAGCTTCTATCATCGCTTCGAATTGCACACACACACACACACACGCACATTTATTCGCTTGACAACCATAAGCACACATATCATCGTATATTTTCCGCTATTGGTTCACTCACTATTACCCATCTCAATAATCGAGCTGCCACGCGAGAGTCAAATCATGACATCCTTCATTTCAATGGGTGCGGCGTGTTGTGTGTCCTTCATCACCAGAGCCGACCACTACGCGGTCGTTCGATTGGGGTGCAATTTCCCCAAAGGTCTTTTCTTAAAAAAAAAAGTAGACGAATGAATGAACCGAATGTGTGTCATTCGCTTGACCACGGAACAAGACATATAGAAAGTAACTTCCCCTGCATTGAGATCGTATTGAAATAATATGATCGAAAGTTTTGAGTGTGTGTGTGTGTGTGTGTGTGTGAGGAGGTTTCGACAACACCGTGTGGGCCGATGGTATTTGCTCCCTCCCCTGTGCTCTCATGTGGTGATTACAGAGGCCATATGTAAGAAGAGAGGCCATGTGGTGATTACAGAGGCCATATGTAAGAAGAGAGGCCATATGTAAGAAGAGCCCAGAGCCCAGAGCCCATCCTTCATCTTCATCTGCCACTTTGGAGCCCAAAAAAAGACAAGAGAAAACAGAAAAAACAACAGAAAACAGAGTAAGTTGAAAAAGAAGAAGAAGAAGAAGAAGAAGAAAGAAGAAGAAGAAGAAGAAGAAGAAGAAGATTGGAGTAATTATGACAAAAGTGTGTCCTTCATCTACTCATTTAATACCTCCCCCCCCCCCCCCCCCCTCATCTATCTCTCTATCTCTCTCTAGACTCTCTCTCATACTCTGTTCCTCTCTCTCTCTCTCTCTCTCTCTCTCTCTCTCATACTCTGTTCCTCTCTATCTCATACTCTGTTCTTCTCTCTCATACTCTGTTCCTCTCTCTCTCTCTCTCTCTCTCTCTCATGCTCTGTTCCTCTGCCCTGTTCTAAGCTCAAAAATGCCCAAATTTTGTTGCAGGTTCCTGGAGCTAAATGCTTCGTGACACACATTATTATCGTTGTTCTCAGAGCTTCAACCATGAAGTGATGATTCCGCCCCCCCCCCCCCCCCCCCCCCCTGTATTCTCACACCTGCTGCTTCGTTTCAGCAGAGAAAAAAAGGAAAAGAAGAAGAAAACCTAGGAGTTCCAGGAAGTAGAGAGAGACAGAAAGGAATTCAGGCTGTGCATAAGTAGAAGAAGACGACCCAGAAGAAGAAGGATACATTTCGACAAACATTGAGCCCTTGCGTTCGCATACAGATTATAGTTTTTTTTTTATGGTTTTAGTTGGCAAAAAGTATGAAGAATTGAAATAACAGGGGAGGAACAGAGAGAGTTATGGCTCCAAGTTTAAAATCCTCTGTTCCTGTTCCTGTTCCTGTATCCTCATCCTCATCCTCTTCATCTAAACAATCATTATCATCAGAACTATTTGTTAGTAGGAATACAAGGAGAGGGTGGAGTAATGGAGATCTGCATTTTGCTCTGTCCTTTCAACACAAGTACCCAGAAGAGCCTTTATCATAAAAAGGAATGAATACTCTCAGGATGCTTCATTTTGTGCTCTTATTATACCTTTCCCTTGTGTTTTTACACAGCCCACAAGTTGTTGCACAAGGTATGTCGTCTATCTATACAGTCTTTTTAAGAAGTTCTCTCTCTGTCTCTCTCTTTTGATGCTGAAAAACGTTTGTGTTTAACGCCATTGTTAGTTTATAAGAAAATGTATATGAACTCATGACCTTCTTGGAAGTTAAGGAGGAAGAAGACACCATTTTAAAAATGAAATCATCACCCGTATACATTTTATGATGGCCTTATTGGCAAAGAAATTACCAATTGAGGGATACAAGAAGTCCAATCATGTAAATTTTGCAGAAAAGAGAAGACAAACTTGGACATGTTTTTACATCCCATTCCCTCTTTAGTGAAGAAGAATCATGTCTTACGGGGCATACCAATATTCAGTTTTGCCCCTTTTTCTTTGAAAGGGCGATCAATGCCGGGGAACAGTGCTTTACTAATTGGTCTAGTTTCCTTTTCACAAATGACGGAATTGGAAATCACAAAAAAATGCTGCAATGTCATAGGGGTTTAGTAAATGAATTCTTCATAATTTGTTTCAAGAATTTCCTCCCATCATCAATGTTTCCAACTTTTGATTGATATTTTAGTGAATAAGAGAACCTAATTTCCCGATGGGTATGGAAATATGGTGCTTTACGTTTTATGACACAAAAACTTGTTCCATTCTTAGTTAACGTAGCGTGAAGTTATCTTCATGTATATGGAGCTTGAAAGTATATGCATTTTTATAATGAAGACCATACTTTAACAATGTATATCCTAAAGAAGCAAAATCAATTAGCTGGAGCTCCACTTGATATTGTTGATAACATGTGCAGCTTTCTTTGAAAAATTACATGAAATTCCATTGAAGCTTGGTTCAAATCTGTGTGTGAAGCCATCTCTATGAAGTTCATTTTACAATGGAAAGATCATGACAGTATTTATTGTAGCCATTATGTGAATACAAGGAGCTTACATATCTGAGTTGTATGTTGTTATTCAGATGAGAAACATGATATTCTGAAAGAAATAGCCAAGAATGTAACGAAATCCAGTGAAAAAAGTCAACTACTTCAAGCTACTAAACATCAGCATGTTTCAAGATTCTCTCCACTTTCTCCATGTGTACCACACATAGTTCAACCTCCGACTATAACAGAATCTTCAGCTCTATCTCAAGTTATGCAATCAGTCCCAGCACCGAAAGCATCAAGCACGAGAAGTCATCGCAAGCATCACAGTCATCATCATCATCACCATCATCCGGTGGCATCACCATCAAGATCTAAAGTGATTCACACTCTGCCACCACCACCACCACATCATCCATTGAGATTTTCACCGCCTCCTCCCTCAAAGCAATCACCATCACCATTATCCCCTCCTCCATCGGATAATCGGTCTCCTCCACCTCCAGCTCTGAGAAGATTGCCACCTCCTCCACCGTCCAGATATGCAAATACTCCTACTCCAGCCCCAGGTTATCTATCTCCTAGAAAAGAGAAAATGTTGTGTCACAGTTTTCGTTTTTCTTCTTAACGTATACAACAATGTTGCATCGTAGTTGCTCTTTCCCGTCCTAACATAAGTAATAACTTTATGTCATAGATTTTTTACCTCTGAAAATGGTATGCCATTGTTTTCTTCTTGTTCGTTGAGTAGATAGCAGTGACATTTTGTATTTTCTTTCCCCTTCCTATAACATAGGTAACAATTTTGTGCCACAGTTATTTGTTCCCTTCTTATAACATTGGCAACCGTGCTACATACATTAAGTGCATATGTTCTATACAAACTTCTTGGCTATCTGTATGAGTATGATATGAACCTTATAGTTTTGTCTTTTGGAATTTTGAATCCATGTATGGTTCTCAATGCAGGGTTTTCAGTTGGTGCTTCACCACCACATCCACCACCACCAACACCACCACCACTGCTGTCGCCACCACCGCCCATAACATCATATCCACCTCCACCAAAAGAAGGTAAATTAATTATCTTTGTGCTCTATCAACAAAAAAATCTCTCCATACTGTAATTATCTTAATTAAGTACAGTTCTCTGAGTTTTTATCTATTAGTAGCAAGCCTATGGATTTTGAGTACATGAAAAAAAAGCATAGTAGGCTGTCATTTTAATAATAGGTGAGGTTCTGATGAGTGTGTTTTAGTGGCAGATTGTGATGAGATTGTGTGTTTACCACCACTAACGAAGACACCATTCATGTCACCATGTGGATGTGTGCGGCCAATTGAAGTCAAGATTGACCTAAGCGTGCCACTCTACTCTCTCTTCCCATTGATATCTGTTCTTGCAACCAACATTGCCGAGGCTACAGTGCTCTCTCCAAACCAAGTTGAAATCTCAGGAGCGAATGCAGATAGTCAAAATCCAGATACATCTATTGTAGATGTTAATTTAGTGCCTTTGGATCAAGCATTTGACAATCTTACTGCTCTTCTCATCTTTCAAAAGTTCTGGAGTCATGAACTGCTCTTGAATTCGAGCCTTTTCGGCAACTATAGTGTTATATATGTCCATTACCCAGGTACTTGCTTCACTTGGTACCTCTATTAAGATAAATACTGGGGTCTGTTTCTTTTCTCTATATGTGCTTTGGAACCCTTTGCATTCGGGAGCTTATTTCTTTTTTCTGATTAATGTGCTTAAAAGGTCTTCCTTCTTCACCCCCTAGTAACAGTGAGGTTGGTGCCCAAGGAGCACCTGGATCAAATGGAAATTTAAAGCAGAATCCTATTGGTGTCAATGTTCCCAAGCAAAGACATAGGATGAATATTTGGATCATAGCTGTGATTGCATTAACCTCAGCTATAGGTTTGGTAGGATGCATTGGATGTTTCTGGATTCTGCTTCTTAAATTTTGTCGCCGCCCTGAAGATGTCAAAATTCCTCCCCCTGAGGCTGGGCTGATATCTTCCAGGACTAAAAGATCAGGTATTACCCTAATTTGATTACCTCTTATTTTTCTTTGTGTGAAAGGAAATAAAGTGAAACTCATGTCTGCGAAAAGCCCAAAATGACATAAATGACAAAGTTACTTGTGTATGAAAGAGAGAGGGAGAGGAGAATGTGTGTGAGAGTGGTACAGAGAGAAAGTTTGAATGGATAGGTGGACGATCAGCTTTATCTAGTGATCTTGGGAGTTCAACTTCAATGTCATTTTCATCGAGTATGGCAACATATACAAGTACAGCAAAAACATTCTCACTTGCAGAGATTGAAAGGGCTACTGACAAGTTTAGACCAGAGAATGTGATAGGAGAGGGTGGTTTTGGGAGAGTATATTATGGCATTTTGGATGATGGATTAAAAGTGGCCGTTAAATTGCTCACAAGGGATGAAGGAGGCAAAGAATTCATTGCAGAAGTGGAGATGTTGAGTCGTCTCCATCACCGCAACTTAGTGAAGCTTATTGGTATCTGCACAGAAGATCATAGCCGGTGTCTGGTATATGAGTTGATCCCTAATGGAAGTGTAGAATCTCATCTGCATGGTAAGTAAGATTCAGTTCTGCATTTAAAATATACTTTCTCTCAAACAAGTATGTATAAGAAGATTGTCCAAACTTGTTTATTTATATTTATTTTCAGGTGTGGATAAAGAGACATCTCCTCTGGATTGGAAAGCTCGCATGAAAATAGCTCTTGGTTCTGCCCGAGGGCTAGCTTATCTCCACGAAGATTCAAATCCCCGTGTCATCCATCGCGATTTCAAGGCAAGCAACATTTTGCTAGAGAATGACTTCAACCCAAAGGTGTCAGATTTTGGATTGGCAAAAGCTGCCCCAGATGAGGGCAGAGGACATCTTTCTACAAGAGTCATGGGAACATTCGGGTAACTGCAGTATTGTTTTAATTTTCTCCTAGCTTCCATAAGCTCATTTGGTTGCCCACTTCCATAACTATGGCCCAATTCCAGAACTAGCACTATGTAGTACATCTTCTTGCTAATGAATATTTTTTCATATGCTAACACAGATATGTTGCTCCTGAGTATGCAATGACCGGACATTTGCTGGTGAAGAGTGATGTATACAGCTATGGAGTTGTGCTACTAGAGCTTCTAACAGGGAGAAAACCCGTGGATATGTCACAACCTCCGGGACAAGAGAATCTTGTGACTTGGGCGAGACCTCTCCTTACAAGCAAAGAAGGCTTAGGTCTACTAGTCGACCCTTCTCTAGGAAACAACTTCCCTCCCGACAACCTTGCTCGAGTTGCCGCCATAGCATCCATGTGTGTTCAACCTGAAGTTTCGCATCGTCCGTTCATGGGTGAAGTTGTACAAGCACTGAAACTTGTCTATAATGAGTGTGATGCTGCACAAAATGGGACTAATGGACACTCTAGCAACGCTAGCCAAGGAGGTGAATCCTACGCCGATAGTGAAACAAGGGGGGGTATCGAACACCCCCCACATTGGCTCAACAAGAGATCATCACAATACATTCCAGATAGTACGAATTCCTTCGTCTCAGTGGACTATGATTCGGGTCTCAGCCAGCCAGATGAATCTGATGTTGCTAGGCCATTATCAATGTCTGGAATATTTCCTAATCCAAGGTTCAATGACCGCGATTCATCACTATTAACGAGTCATAGCATGTCGGGGCCATTGAGACCGAGTCGAAGTAAACGAGCTGCAAACAATGTAAGAGATGCTAGCAAAAGGGGAAGTGTTAGTGAACATGCTACGACGACTGTATCTCGAGATAGGGATTTCTCACAGATTTTGTCATGAAAGAAGCTAAAAAAATGGATTCTTTTGTGTGGAATTGTTGGTATACATATGACGAGTCTCGTTGTGGATATGGATATACTCAAGAGTCAGAGGTTTTCAAAGATGTCATTCATGTTTCAATCTTATAGGAGGGAAAAACAACATTCTTGTTTGACTCTGCCATCGAGTGCAATTATGTGGACAGAAGAGCGCACAATGAACTGAAGCATTACTATTAAGGCAGAAAATGGTATACTTTTCAGCAATTTTGGTGTGCAGAAAAACGTTGTCTTGTGTCAAGTAATTTGTAAGGATAGAAGAGAAGACAAGACTTGGGGCTCTTTTTTTAACCTTTTTCCATTGCTGACAATAGATTATGAAGAAGAAGAAAAACGCCCAATTGTAAAATGATAATTTGTAAAATCAATCGGATAATTCAATCTTCACCAAGGATTTATGCATATATATCTCAAGATGAATGTTTTTTTGTACAATACATTGAATCCATTCATTATATTCATAGCATTTGTTTGTTATGAAACAACAATTCCTTTTTTACACACCAAAACTTGAATGCCTTTTCTTGTAATGAATTATATTGTCCTACCTTGGATTGCTTTTCTTGTAACAAATTCTATTGCTCGACACCTCATTGCTTTATAAAACTAATGATAAGACTATCAAAATAAAGTTTACCACAACAATATCATCATTGCATGTATATACATCACACATGTATGTGGATGTCTGATTTACCATAAAACATATGCTCCATTGGTATTAATAAAAAGCCCGGAGGCAGTATACAAATAGTACATAATATTGTTTCATCTCCACCAATATATCTGAACTGATTCTAGCATTTGTAAAAACTGTTGGGAAAAAAAACAGCTATAAAACACAGCATTGATTCCAGTGATCTGCTGCATTGATTTCTTATGGATATACAAAGACAATGTTGTGTGCCACTTGTGATTTCACATGGAATACCTTGTTTGGATTGTTTTTTGGTTATGATTAGGACTGCATTCCATGTATTATGTTGGAATCACAGCCCTGGACACATTGTGCTACCTCAATGGACAACATTTCAAAGTACATGATAATCTACTAAATCATGCACTTGACACTGATATTGTGTCTTCTTTTAGGCTCTTGTTTTTTTTCTTCTAAACAACATATCCTTCCATTAGTTTTAAAAAGGCATATAAACTTACAGAATACAAAAAAGGACGGAAAGGAAGCGACTACCCTTCCCAAGCCCCTCTTGTGTACAACAATGGCTAGCCATGGATCTTTCTCCATTTAAAATTGCCCATATTGCCAATATGGGTCCACAGATCACATCATTACAACACGTAAGACCAAAACTGTTGAGCCCACTTATTTTACCAAAATGAGAGATGATTGGGAGATATATAGCCTCCAATCTGTGACTTTTAGCATACTACATGCTTGACATCAGTGCATATCCTGCTATTGTATCAGGATCCAATTTGATAGCTTCATTCAAGCTCAATTTCCCCATATTTATATTACCAAAGCATCTACATGCTATCAATAAGGTCAACCAAATACACACATCTGCTGCAATTGTCATTGTTCGAAGCATCAACTCAGCCTCTTTAAGACAACCAGATTGCCCAAGTAGTTATACCATGCAATTATAATGCTCAATACAATCATACCCTTCTTCAATGTTTTCTGCATGATTGCAAGCTGACAAAATACTAGTAAATGCAGCATCAACTGGAATTAATCCCTGTTGTTCCATCTCTTTCAGGCAATGAATGCCTTGCTACTGTGTGCATACCATGTAGAGAGACGTCCATGAAACCCCGTCATGAAATGGCAGTATATTGAACATTCGGTGAGACTCTTCCAACTTTCTACATGCTGCATACATATTAATGAGAAAATTGCCTATGGCAACATATGAATCAAATCCATGCACAAGCTTTTTTAGGCTCTTGTTTCATTACCATTCTTGTTGTTAGAGGCATCAGCATTGTTTATACATGATGCACATATTCAGCTTGTAACTCTAATTTCTTATGTACATACAGTGGTGATGTTGCATCACACTGAGCTGCAACATTTGATGCTTTGTTTAACTCTTTTTGCTCTAGCAGGTGGGGATCACGACTCCAAATACAATTGCAATTATGTGATTCTGTCCATTGTGTTTTCTTACCATTTGATTGATCAAGATTCATCGCCATTAGCTTGCATGTTTAGAATTCAAGACACGTTGATTGCATTAGCTTAAAGAAAATCACTGACAAGTGTATGATTATCTAATAAAACATATGCTTGGTAATGACATCTCATGAATGTGACTTAAGAATTGTGTTATATCCTTACTCGTGACTCTCATTGCATGTGACATGGTATATATCAACAAAGGAGTACATGACTCTCTAATAATTTGATGAAAACCGCGGAAGGTAATATGCCATTCTATGGATTTACCACAATAGAGAATGCCCGAAAGATTTGAGCATCCATGGAGTAAGCAAGCATCATATCTTATTTAACAAACCTAATGTGTCATTAATGAAGTTCTAACAAGCTAGAAAGTGCATTCGATCGGTCTATCCGGACAATGAAATAGTTAGAACCACCCTAATTAAATGTGACTGAATTACACGGTCGAAATTTTGTTTCAGAAATTGCAACTTACATTATAGAGAGCTACATTTGAAGCAAGAGATAAGTAAGGCGGGAATTATAATATATATATATATATATAATGAATTAAGTATAACAATAAGCCGGCCTAGCTCAGTTGGTAGAGCGCAAGGCTCTTAACCTTGTGGTCATGGGTTCGAGCCCCATGGCCGGCGTTTTCTCGAAATAAAAGCTCTTTAAGTCTTTAATCATAAGGCAATTTCTTTGACAAATCTTCAACCATAAGGAAATTTCTTTGACAAATCTTTTAACCATAGAGCCCCAAGTAAGTCAATCAATCCTTTACTGCTCTCTCCAACTTTACATTATATTGTAACCCCTAGAAGGAGAGTTTCTACTTACAACTTACAAGGCCATTGTGGCCTCATATGCCATTTGTTTATAACACAAATATGTTCTCGGGCCAACGTTGTTTTATCTCCAAAGTATGGGGATCTACTTGTCCATGTATCCATTTATTGGCCAAACCAAGGGGAATTTTGAGGCCTCTTCGTATAACTCAATGAGGTAACTCATATATACTCACTATTTAGAGCCAACGCTTGCTATCGTGATTGCCTTTTTTTATCTTTTCAACACAATATGGTGCTATTTTTGACATCCATCCTTTTTATGTGTTTGCTTTTCACTTTTCTTTCACATTCAAAGAGAGAATTCAGCCCCTGTATAATTGTTTTCCTCGTAACACAACATGGCATGCAAAGACAGGACTTTGGTACGAAGTATCAAGCTCTTCTTATGCTTTTTTATTTTTCAAAAGAAATGTTGATAGCCCTTCAAATTTTGGTAAGGTAAAATACTTGGCTTAATAAACAATTACAAAAGCTATCTAGCAAAGAAAGCTTCACTAAGATGAGGAAATGTTGTATGTTAACTAAGGAGAACACTTGCTAGAAGATGTACTTAAACCAAACTCTTTTGGGTTCCTTAAATGCTAGCAAATCAACTCTACATATAGAAAAAAACTTGCCTAAACCCCACCTAAACATTCCTTGGAATTTTTAGCATAAAAATAAAAATAAAAATAAAAATGCAAAGCCATAGTTGTCTGAGTTTTGTATATGGTTTGTGTATATGATGGGGAAAGTATGCCCCTAATATGTATGTTACTTTCCAAGCTTTTCATTGTTTGATATATTTCTACAAATAAAGAAATAACCCATTTACATGTTCTTGTTTTGTGACAATAACAACTAGTAGTACTTCATTGGTCTAGGATCGAGATCTCTTTCCCAACTTCGGATGGGGGTAAAAAGTAGTCCATGGAAAGGCCCTCCACATTGAATGCAACTTCCTCTATGCTCCACATTTCCTCCATCTTTGTCTTCGTGTGGCTCATGGGCTCTTCGCCAAATTTGTAAAGTGTGACGATCGAGTGCCCCGAGTGTGCAATGTTGACACCATCGATTTTCTTGTAGTCTTGTACATACGAGGCAATTGTGGTCTCCCAATAGACTGCTTCTGCACCAGTCGATTGGATTCGTGTTAAATGTGTGTCCTCGATGAAAACAAGAAGTCCGGTCTTCTGACTAAAGTATCCGTATAATACATGCCTTATGATCTCGGCTGGCCCGTCATTTCTTGTGCCGGGTGTTGCTGGATCGATTGATAGTTTGAGTACGAAGCAATCTTCATCGCCGATCTTTTTCTCGCCAGTACATTGGGCATGGATGAACATGTTCGCGGTAGCTATGGGGTCTAGTCCCTGATATCAAGACAAAATACCGAAAAAGAAGCATGTTATTCAACATCATTAGGTGGCATTGTTGATCTAGAATGCATGACATTAAAAGAATGGGAGAGAACCCCAAAAGAAATACCCTAACTTTTCGGATATGTACCCCAAAAGAAATACCCCCCCGACATCTTCAAAAATTACCGAAATACCCTTGATGTGTTAAACACTACCCAAGAATTCTCGAGTTCCAAACATACACAAGAATACTCATACATGTTATTCAACATCATTAGGTGGCACTGTTGATCTAGAATGCATAACATTAAAAGAATGGGAGAGAACCCCAAAAGAAATAACCCTAACTTTTTGGATATGTACCCTAAATACCCCCCCCACGCCTTCAAAAAAGTACTTGGGTAGTTTTTGACCCTTAATGTGTCAAAAACTACCCAAGTACTCCTGGGTCCAAACATAACACAAGAATACTCATACATAATACAAAAAACCGACTACAAAATTGATTGAATGACTAGTTTGCAAACCTGGATGGCTCGACGTAATGGCCGGACAGGCCCATGGGTGGCATGGGCACCCAACCATGGTGTGTATCTCCACACAACCTTGCCATTGCTTCCGGCTTGAACCGAACTCCCCTCGATCTCGAGCTCGAGGTGCCATTTGTCGGGCATCATTTGCCATAGCACAAACCATCCATTCTCGGCCGCCTTAATGGGATGCTTGGCGATCCGGGTGGCCGTCTCGAATTCGGTCGTGAGCATCCTCACTTTGCCACGCGTGTAAGATGTTCGAATCGCGCGTAAGAGGTGGAGCCCCCCCGAGGCCGCGAGATACTGGTGGATGATGTATTGGGCACATGATGTTTCCTACATGAATCCAAATCCAAAGATCACACCACATTATGTTACATACATCCACACATTCATCTATACATACATACATCCACATATACATATACATATACCATACATACATACCATACCGTACCGTACCATACATACATCCACATATACATATACATATACCATACATACATACCGTACCGTACCGTACCATACATACATACATATCATACATATCATGCATATCATACCGTACCATACATACACACATTCATCTATACATACATACATCCACACATACTTATACTGTATACATATATACCCATACTACATAGTACACACGTTCATCTATACATGCATACACCCATACATACACAAATTCATCTATACATACATACATAAACCCATACATACACACAATCATCTATACATACATACATCCACACATACATAAATACATACATACATACACACATTCATCTATACATACACACACACACACATTAATCCACACATACATACATACACACACACACACACACACATTAATCTACACGTACATACATACATACATACATACATACATACATACATACATACATACACACACACACATTGATCTACACATACATACATACATACATACTGATACATACACACACACACACACACACACACACATACTGATACATACACACGCATACACACATTAATCTACATATAGTACATATACATACACACACACACATTGATCTACACATACATACACACCCACACATTGATCTACACATACATACACACCCACACATTAATCTACACATACATACATACATACATACATACATACATACACATACACACACACACACACATATTAATCTACACATACATACACATACACATTACACACATTAATCTACACATACATACATACATACACATACACACACACACACACACACACACATATTAATCTACACATACATACACATACACATTACACACATTAATCTACACATACATACATACATTTGGATAACATGAAGAGGATTGGGGGGGGGGGATAAAAGAAGAAAGTTACCATGGGAGAGGTTTTGGTGGGAGGATGATGAGGAAGGCCATGAAGAGATGCAGCTAAAGGTGCGAGGGGACATCCAAGGACACTAAGAAGGAGCTGTGGGTCTGAAGACCTCTTGTAATGTGAAACCAAGCTTCTCTCAACATGCCCTTTCACCCACAGCACCATGTTCTCCCAAGGCCTCTCCTTCTCTTCCATCTCTTTGTTCTTGTTCTTCATCTTCTTCTTCATCATCTTCTTCTTCTTCTTCTGGTAGGAGTGCTTGTTTACATCATGGTATGACTCAGGTGTGGGTCCTTCTGATACAGGTCCTAAGATCAATTCTCCCCCAATTGGGTTTATTGCACAAAATGAACTCCTCCTCTTGGATATTATCATTATTGCACCAAAAGCCAGAGTATCTATATCTGTCTACTATGTCTATGCATGTATGTATGTGTATCTTTATGTTGTGATTACTAGCCTTACATGTATGTGAGTGCATTACTCACTTGCTCTGTTTTCATCTTCATCTTCATCTTCATCTTCATCCTCTCCTCTCTCTCTCTCTCTCTTTCTCTCTGCTTCACACAACATATGCATTCTTATTCTTCATTCTTATTCAATGACATTGAGGTAAAAGCTACCAAAATATTCCTCTGTTCTTCCATGGAGAATTGGAAGACATTATATAAGGTGGGCTTCATTAAGAAGAAAAAGAAGAAGAAGAGGGAGAGGAAGAAGTAGGAGGGGGAGGAGAAGAAAAGTTATGGTATATCTCCCCACTAATGCTGGACTGCTGGCAAAAAGGAGAGAGAGAGAAAGAGAGAGAGTGACACAGACATGAGACCAAATTTATGATCAGAAAAAGCTGACAAAACTTGTATGCATACCATGATATATACATATATACATATATACAATTTTACAAATATACAAAAGATATATATACACACACACACACACATCCATACATATGTATACAAAAGAGATATATACAATATACACATACATATATGTATAAGTTAATGTATATACATATGCAAAAGATATATATATATATATGTATACACATATACAATACATACACAAAAGATATATATACATACATATATGAGAGAGAGAAATGTCTTCCTTTATCTTTCTCTCTTATCTTATCATTTGCATGTTCCGCGGTTCGAACCCTTGCATAGTGGCATCGAAGCTCTCCCTCCACTAGAGTGACACTCATAGAAATAGTGTCCCCCATGATTCGGTGTCGGGTCCCATGTATACCTTGTACCATCCAACTCCAATTTGTCGCCACACCATAACAACACCTAGTAGAGTAGACCTTCTTAGTTTCGTCCCTGCGGAATCCTTGAGCTCAGCGCCACCATATCGAAGATATCTTTGCTTGCCCAAACCTTCGTGGTACAAGTAGGGGTACGAGTATGATGGAGATGGATTTGATTATAATTGATCTTATGTCATCATCGAATGGCAACTAATTTAGTTAGGCCTCGAGGCATTTTGTCTTATGTTACGAAGGAACTAACACAATGGAGAAAGTCTTGAATAATTAATCGCATGTCATCAACACGTGCTTCAACAAATTATCTATCATGTTTACAATCTTATGTCATCGAGATAGCAACACCATTAAATCGATCCAAGTTACAATCAATATTAAGCCATCAATGCTTCTTGACGAAAACTTGAGAAGCTTTCTCAACCTTATGTCATGAAGGTAGTCGGTATTTGATATGCATTTCTAATCCAACGATATTTTGGATTCAATTTATATAATGGTATAAGATATTATAGGAACAATATTAACGTCATTACACGTAATCTCACATTTGTTTCCAAGATTACATCGCTCCACATTTAATCTTTTCTATTGCACAATATTTGGCCATGTGTAAAAGTGAAATTTACCAAGTTAAGGGGGTTGTTAAGCACAATCACCTAGGAAGGAAGTATGTACTCTAGCAAGTTGCTTACACTTACTATATTTGAAGAAAAACAACGTTAGACTTTATATATTTGCATCACAACATTCAAAGTATCAATCTCAAATTTTACAAAGATTAGACATATAAAAAAGATTTCTATGTACATTGATAGCTCTATTTTAATTGCATTGTTTCTATGGTAGGTGGAGTTGCTCAATTCTTCTAGCAACATTTTTAGTTCACAATGAGTGTTAGACAAATGTTGTGTTGCTTGTGCCCAAGGTGTGAGCCTATAGAATAACAATGCCATATCTTCAACTTTGCTTTTTAGCCCCATATATATAAGTTTATGGGAAACCTAAATACCATATACCTCCTTTTCTTTGGGATGGACGCTTTACAAATTGTTTTCTTTTTCTTTTTATTAGCTTCGAAAGGTCAAAGAGGGAAAACTTCGTATAGATGAATTCAATAGTCTTGGAGCCTTTTTACATGGGGATTCCCGCCACCTAATGAAAATGACCACTAAGAGGTTAGATACCCGACGCAACTGGTCTTAGAAAGGAACAAACGCATAGGCTCATGTGTAAACTTCTCGGGTAAAGGCACTAGACATTTTTATGGATGGATAAAGCTTCAGAATGTTGGTGTGGACTCTCGAGCTATTAGATGTTATGAGTCATGACTTTAAGGTATGTCACGAAATAAAGCAAGATCAAAGAAAACGAGGAACATAAATGTAAATGCAAGAAATCCAAATAAATATCTACCTATGTGAAAGGCACAACGGTAAAAAGAAGAAGATAATTTCCACCTATCCTAAAATACAAATTACAATTGACATTCCGACAATTCTTTATCAGATGTTCGACACTCATGGTGGTTATGGTTGTTTAAGGTAAGATAAGTCTATTAAAGAAATGGATTTCCATATTCAAGGATAACAATTTGCCCATTTGAATAACTTGGGTGTATCGATAATCTCAATGACGTTATGTACTAAGAATTAATTATCTAGTTGCACTTTCATAAACTTTCTCGGATTAAAGTTGAATCTATGAAAGTTACCTATCCAAGTGCAAGTGCAAGTTCAAACCTCAATCGTCACTATCATAACCAACACTCTACTATATCTAACCTAGTATACCATATCATTTTATCAACTTTTCACACATGCTCTAGTGTGACTACTATAACTTTATGCTTTTGGAGGTTTCATTCACATGGGCTTCATGACTTCCATGCCACCCAATATCTTGAACTTTGAGTTTTTTACTAGTCTTATTGGCCTACTTTCCCTTTTTCAGGTTCACATTAGAATATTTAGAAATGACTTGACTCCTTCCTTTTTGTTTTCCCAATGCCACATGCCCCTTACAGTCTCAACTCTTTGTCCCTAAACATTTGTCAGCTACCACATTGTTCGTAAGCCAATTGGCCAACAATGAACAAGTCCATATATGTGAGAATGTATAGTTCAATATTCAAGCAAGTTTACAGACATGAAGTGTCCACCCAAAAATTCGAGATGTTTATTCACACTTGGAAATTACATACTTTTTAGTGAGGTTATGATGATTGCCATGCTGAAAGCACCCACATGCACTTTCTAGGAGTAAAAGAAAAGAAGATTATCTTGTTGATTTCTCGGGAGCATATCTATATATCGTTTCCAAGGATATGGAAAGCACGATTGACTTGCCTTTACATGATGAGATTGAATCATTGGATAAAATTGTTGGATGATTCTTTTCCATCCAACGTAATCATGCATGTTTTGAGCAAATAACATGTTCCCACCAGTTCAATTCATTGTTTTGTTAACAAGAGTGTAGTGCACCTCAAAAACATAATTAAGAAAATTTCACATTGTGTGGGTCCTTTTATTGCAATTCGAGTTACATACGCATGCAATCTGACTACAATTTCTACAGAATCATTGCCTCATTTCACATAGACATGCACACTCACACACACACACACACACACACACACACACACACACACACACACACACACACACACACAAACAAACAAACACAAGCAAACAAATGAAACAAGTGTTGTCGTGCGTGTATGCATTTAAAATTAGGCTTAACTAATAAATACATAAGGCACATTAAAGTGGGGGAATGTATGTTGGTTACCAAGATAGGCCCCAATTCACATATATGAACATCAAGAGGAGGGGATGACGTCGGTGATAAAGGGACAAGAAATCTCGTTTTCCACCACAGACAATGTTTACTCAACCCCCCCATCAATGCCAAAGATCAAGTCGTGTTGGAATTGGTCAGCCCAATAACACTATGGACTCTCTGGAATGTTGGCGGGTCTTCTCCAATCAAACCGTGAACCTAACAACGTTATTGCAAGAGATATGGAGTGAAGTTGTAGCCATGCTAAAGAGCTAATACAATGACATCATGTGCGGATCCAATGGAGTTGAAAGACAACGATTAACCTTCATCCAACAATGGTCTTCCTCTCCCTTTCTTGAGTCAGTGGTCCTACACACAAGATGGAACTACCAAATCCTTTATGGGGTTTGCATATGCCATTCACAACTGTAAAATTTTATTACTAATTGAAGGAGTTTTGTTTTTAGAAAAAAGAAAAGGAAAGTTAATGCCATGTTCGAAAAAATACAAGATAAAATAGTTGCATGATTCGAAGGGGCCACAACATCAACTTACATGGAGACCTAGGGGAACTCATCTAAGTGTTTAAAATTAATTCCTCATTTTGAATTCCTCCCTGTTTCAACTAATATGAAATTTTAGATTCTAGAAATGTAAAAGATAAGCTACATCAAGAAGACATCCCATGTTCAAGTTCAAAACAATACAAAAGATAACTAGATGTTTGAACGGCCCCCATGATAAGAAAGTATCATTCCATGGAAAACTAATTGAAAGTCATTAGTGTTTGAGGATCACCGTCAAATCTTACCTATGTTGCGATTTCAAATAATATGTTATTTAGATTCTAATAATGTGAATACAAGTTATAGCCCACAAGAAGCAGCCATTCTCTTGGAGCCACATGATGTCTTTTGGAAGTCATATTCACTTCGACATTTCCAAAGAAACTATCCTAGACAATTCACATCTCCATCTCATGGAAACTTTTGTGGAAAGTCCCCATAAAATATGTTTGAGGACAACCCCAAAATTTACCAGTTCTCCTTTTTTGAGACCACACATGATATTTTGATTCTAATCGTGTCAGTAGAACCCACATGAAGCGCATATATAAATTTGTTGATATATGTTACATTTCAAAACTCGTGTCTCAACTAAGGGAAAACATAGAATATAACTAGATCTTTCAAAGGCTCCACAATAACCATTTATCCTCATTTGTTAGACTAAGTGGAAATCCTCGTCAACATGTATGAAGCTTGAATGTATTCTGACCGAATTTTCTATTTCAAGCAATTTGATATTTAGATTGTAGTAGAGTGGACACAACCCATATGAATCATATACACTTTTTGGGTAATTCCTAGAACGTAATACTACTAGACATCACAATTAGTTTCTTCAATGAGAAAAAAATGAACGATTTCCATTATTTATTAGATTATTGCTTCTCACATGTCCTAAAACAAATTCCACAATTTATTCATTTGTTCTATCTAATGACTTCTATCATTTACAAATGTTTGTCCCTCAACTCTACTGACTTCTATCTAAGTAATTGTTATTCTGAACCTCAATTCTGTGATTATTTCTATCCTTAAATGATGTGATAATTTCTCGGCTTCATCAATATACTTAAAAATAATTTATAGTTTTTTTGTATCTTTATCTCCTATACTCTTGCTAATCTTTCCTCACATGAACAAGGAATTGTGATTGGTATGATATTTCCTTCATACAATAATTACCCTTTTAAATGTTGACACTCATGGTAATTAGTATCAATCTACTTCTTTGCCTGGCTTGTTATGAAACTTATAACATCTTTTTTGGAAAAAAGAAAGAAAAAGAAACTTATAACATCATCATAATCTTTGAGTGAGTTTTTTTTCCTTTTCTTTTGAAGATTCACCTTGGTATTAATGGAAAGATGCCCAAAGGCTACAAAGAACTCATACATGAAAACACCACCACCATACCCATGCATTAACCAACATCTCAAATAGCAAAAGCCCTCACGTAATCTTTGAGTGAGTTTGATGATAAAATTTCAGGAGAAAAATGTTATCAAGCATAACATTAGGACAATTATGATCATGTTAGAAAATAACATATATAACCACTCATATATGGTGCAACACCAATTGTGTCCTAGATCAAACAAATTGATTGGTTTAATTTAACTAGGTTCCCAATTGTCTCACTTTAATAGTTTCAACAATTCACCTTACCTTTTCCCTTTTAAATTAGGTTCGAGGTTTAAGAAAAGTATCCCTTTGTCTTTTTACTACAAATATGATTGATTGTAGTGCCACATACGAGGGGTATTTATGGTAAATTTCAGTTAATGCCAACATAACATTATTACTCATTGCGCAATGTTTGAACCCACAACATGATGATATGAGCCTTACACTTACACTTATCGTTGTTCATAAGATAATACTTTTGGGGTTTTGTAGGAAATCTTAGGGGTATTTGGGTAAAAGTCCAATTGTTTAATAAGTTTTCTTTTAGATATTGGGAAAAGCCAAAAATTCGATCTAATACTTTTAACCTCATAAAAATAGAAATCCCTTGATCTGTCATCTACTTTTTTTGTACTTTTAAGATCATGACTACGAGAATATTATCCCTACTTTTGAAAAGGACAACATGTGTGTGTGTGTGTGTGCCTGCACTCGTGTGTATCATGCCGAAAACTATTATTACATACTTGGGTTTGAGCTCGACATGTCATGATTCGAGAGTAAATTGGCTATGTTGATATTTCTTCACCTTGTAGTCCTTGAAAGAGAAATGACAAGTTTCACATTCTTGTAGCCAATAAGGTTTTGCCTATGATATCTTCTAAAACCATAACATTAACAAAATGTTAGTAGATAAAAATAATAATAAAACAAGAAGGTAAATTTAGGATTTTGATGTTGGATTCACACTCATCCGCCAATCGAATGAATGCAATATGTGACAACAAACAATTGGAGAAGAAAATATGATTTTATTGTTGGGTCACAAAAGGCATCGTGTTGCCATTAGCTCAAATAGTTTGCCAACATTACCTTTTCAAGCACAATTTTATGGTTTTCAATCTTTGTATAGTGGAAATCTGACAATGTCAATGTCTTAAAGACATGTTTCTTGGAGCAAATTGATAGTGTGCATGGTGTTAAAGTGAATTCTCGCAGACTTCCGATAATGAATGCAACATCAAACTTATTGTTCAGTAATGTTGAAAAGCTCAAGATTTACAAGCACACCTCTATGTCCATATAGTTAAAAGTCCAAAATTTCAATGCACTAACATGGCAAGCCTAAGGAGACTTTTTTGGTGGAACTATTGTATCAACGTATAAAGGCAAAAGACTTTTCGTATTGGGGTTTACCATGTAATGCCTTGTTATTTAGTCCTCTAAGCGAGTGGTTGGACATTTCCTGATTCCCTACACATTTACCTGACATATGACCTTTATTCTCATCGTCTAGTCGTAAGAGGAGTTATTGCTACTTATGTCTTGAGGATGGGGCGTGTGATGTGGTGGGTTGTAAAGACTTTTTTACATACTCCATTTGAATTACCTTGTGAAAAGATGAGATATTTTGTTTTTAGGTGACTTTTTTTTTTACTTCATTGAAGATATATTTTTGCACTTCAATATGGTATTTGGACCACTCACCCACTTGACAATAGAGACCATGTACAGAGGATACTAGATAATGGTTGGGAAATATAGTATTAATGCTAGAATTAAATTTTCTTGTATGGATATTGCACCAACTGGCCGGCCTAGCTCAGCTGGTAGAGCGCAAGGCTCTTAACCTTGTGGTCATGGGTTCGAGCCCCATGGCCGGCGTTTATCTCATTTGGGTGTTCAAATTCCTACACCTAAAAGGTTTTGCTTGTCGATCAACATTTAACATACCCTTGAGCTTTGCCTTTTTTTGTTTAATGTGCATTACTTCTCCTTGGACCCTAACTCTGGAGATATTTAACATGTCACCCCACACTTTGCGGTTTGATGTCAATATTGATGCCCGATCTCCTTAACATGGCATTGAGCCCCATGGCTTACATTTCTCTTTCAATGGGCATGCTCACTACTTGTTGACCTTGTCCATCAACATTTTAACATATGTTCAATATTTTCCATTTTAATTTTAAGACTTGTTAATCAACATTAAATGTATACCCTTTTAAGTTTTGGCGTTCTCTCTATATTTCACTTCTCGCTCATTAGGGAGATGTTTAGCATGGCACCCATCTCGTGCTTCATGTTGATGCTGATGTTCAATTCATTTAACATGGCATCGAGTTCATATTGAAGTTTGCGTTTATGTTGATTTCTAGATACAAATAGATTTTATCACTCTCCAACTTGTTTTGATGTGTTTAATGTGTCATCAAGGTCGTGCTGATGTTGAAGTTCGTGGTTATGTTGATGTCAAGAGATGGATAGATTTTATTATCATTCAACATGTGCTTGATGTGTGTAATGACATCAAGGTCGTGTCAATGTCAAGAGATAGATTTTCTTACCATGCAACCCATGTTTGATGTGTATAACATGGCAACCAGGTCATGTCGATGTTGATGTCAATTGATGCATTTTATTATTGTTCTCAAAGGCCAATTATTGACCTATATGAGAGAGAGGAGCACAATGTGCAAGCATTAGTTTATTTTTATACATAAGTTAAGAAAGAAGCTTTCGACATCCACATTTACTTGATCTGATAGTAAATACACACTACAACAAATCATGTTTCATATTTCCCAAATGTGTAACAAAGTAGTTAAATGTTAGGATTAAGTGATTAAACATTATATGAAAGTAACGAATCATAAGACCAAATCAAATCAAGGATCATGATGATGTTAGCATGACTAATATGTCACAAATTGATGTTGGCAAGAGTTTTAATCATTACGATGAAGCAATCAAAGATTCAAATTAATCTACTAGGTTTTGACACAAGTACTTAAATACAACGTAAAAGTTTCAATTTTACTAGCATTCTATGTATATCATTCCATATAAACTCTTACATCGTGAATCCTCTTACATATAAGATTTCTCATGAAAAAAGTGCACCTTTATGGACTATGGACTATCTACGCTCATTTAAAATTTACCTTCACGTATAAAAATTATGTGTAAGCATTGCTTACAATTTTCTCTTGTGATGAAACATGTTATAGGCAACACATTTATTTATTTATTTATTTTTCCAAAAAATTCTACTTCCATTAGTTAAGAAAAAGTACATAGAATAATATACAACTCATATGTTACAAGCCACTTTGCAATGGCTATAAGAAAACATCATGTATAAATGAAGCAACAAAGCCTCGTCACATAATTACTCGACAGACTCCCATCAACATGAGCCTCACACAACCCACATTCAGCAAAGACACCCTCCAATCACTTCACAATTCAGCACCTACCTCTATGTTTGGTACCCTAGGAGGGAACAACCATCAGGGTGGTTGATATATCCACTTTGTTGATATAGGCAACACATTTATGCTTAATCCCTTGGGGTGAAATAGTTTTTAGCTTTGTACCACCTTAAGTTACATGTTCTTTTAGGGCATCTAACTACTTTCTTCAACATATTGGATGCAACCAATTTAACTATTGTCCCACAAGTACACACACACACACCCATGAAACTCTTCCACTTTCCATTATCACTTTCATGGAGCCAATGTCTTTTGTAGATGGAAATACATAAAGCTAGAGGTTCATGGCCCCAGTGGCCATGGTTGAATGATAGGATCTCCTTAAACTAGCAACCATGAAAGCAAAGAAAAGAAAAAAAGCATGGGAATTAAATTGATGGATATACACATAAGTGAAGTGATAAAGGAGCCAATAGTGACAACACCGACATGAGCAAGCATCAGTAAAGAGAGCACAAGTACTAGCATGCAAAGTAGAGTGTGTCCTTGGTGATATAGAGGGTTTAAAGACCTATAAAAAGGCAAGAATGGTGGAATAAAGAATAGAAATGGACTCAAAACCATGCAATCTATTGATTGCATCTTCCATAACTAAATTAAGAATGTACACACAATGAATTGTATATGTTGTTTAGTCTAATAATTACAAAACAAACCTTAATTAAGAGTGCACATTTCTAAGGGCATGACACAAGGCCTAGAACATGGAAGGTTCTCTCACTCTTATGACTTTGATGACATAGTGCAAACCACCAAGGCCGAGGATCGAACTTGGGTTGTCTCCACATAAACGGAGAGTAATGGTTGGAGCTTTACCTTCGGGGATGCATAAAACAAAAGAAACATTGTTAGAAGAATGTGTTTATCTTGTTCATGAACGTAGTACGCATCAATTTCTTTCATGCCTAATGGCTAGAATGCTTTGGAGGTGTATGAATTTTGTGTGGATGTATTTGACTAGAGCAAAACTATCTTCATTCAATTGGGGTTTTGCACATATGGAGAACAAATAGAGGTATGCCTTGTTTCCTAATTATTTTTGAGTTGTTGAGGTATTGGGGGCTTTGATTCAATTGGAATATGTAGAATGTCTTCACAAGTTGGGGTGAGAAAATATGTTTTAAAGTTAAAAGGAATTCTTTTGTGGCAATTAATGTTAGAGAAGTCATGGAACCTCAACTATGAAGAAAACCAACTCTGCAAGGTCACATGTTATTACTTTGACATCTAAATTGGTGTGTAGGGTGGGATTGAGTTCATAGTAGTATTTAGATCCCTAAAGTTCTATACTTTGTTGTAAGTTACTCATGGTGGTGTTTTTTCTTTCGTAATGAAAGGCATTATTTATGGACACACACAAAGAGAGAGAGAAAGAGAATGGAGACCAGGTGGTCATGGGTTCAACCCCTACATTCCACAGTGGCATCTAGTGAAATAGAGATATATATGAAGTATATAATAGAGAGGTGAGGAAATTGGATTTCGAACCCAAGACATAGTGCTTGTAGTGTTATCGACTTACCACTAGGGTAAGCTAATTACAATAAGAGAGAGAGAGAGAGAGAGAGAGAGAGAGAGAGAGAGAGAGAGAGAGAGAGATAGATTGATTTTTAAAGAAGATATTCTGTCATTAGTATAAAACATTTTACAAGATTTTAAACCTTTGTGATCGATGGGGGAAACAAAAAGCCAACCACTAAGCAACGCTCTTTCAATGCTTTACGTTCGTTTTCCGGGCGAAGTCTGGTTTGATCTTACAACCTTCTAAGCTAAGCATTAGATTTTACTAGCCTCTGTTCGGTCTGTAAGGTCAACTTGTGCCTGTAGCTCGAGCACCAAACTTCGAATCCGGGATAGTTCGAATCTCTCCAGGCATGGACCTATCGATGAGTCATCGAAGTCTCAAGTCAATAGTTCCAAAGGAACCGCAATGAAGACTTCATTGTGGTTCATGGCATTTCACAGTCACATTGATCACCCAAAATTTTCTTGAATCCATCAATACAATGCAATCTTGTTTTGACACACGCCTCCTACATCAAAATCAGAGAAGTCAAAATAGAGGAGAGTCCAAGACAGGACTCGCCCTCAAGCATAAGATGGTGAGGGAAATTTAATCGGAATCGTGATTGAAAGCGAGGTCGACAACTTCAAAGCTCTTGTCCAAAAGGAAGTTACAGCATTATATGCAGCAATGTTGGATGATGTGCAAGTGGAGGTGAATGATGTAGTCCAATAACAGAAACAACATGTACACAATGAGAAATGAGAAAGATGCGACTATGGTCAACCAACTGGATCCCCTGAAAAAGAAGACGGATTTATGTATGGCTGCAAAGAACAAGGAAATTGCTAATCTGAGAGCTCAGCTAGATGCACGTAATCAGGAATTCATTATATATGCATTGCTACACAACGACCCATGCATGATTATACAAAGGGAAATGGAATGCCTGAAGAAAAGGTCAAAGAGGCTAAACACAATGTGGAATCTATCAAACATGTGATGAAGGATAATGCAGAATCAATCGAGATACTCAAGAAACGTAAGGGGTTGCCCTCCATAAACAAGTAGGATTGTAAAAATGTGTCATTCATGTATTAATTACTTTTACACAGCCATTAACCAAAGGGCCCACATTGCAAAAACAAATCTACAACATCGTCCAGACAACAAAATAATCAATACGACATATCTAAGGCAAACTTAATTGTACACAACTACAAATACCTCATTACAAATAAGCACAGCAATCTTCACATTGCTGTGATGATAAACAGGCACCGATATAAAGGCATAAACACATGATGGCTCTCTTTGCATAATTACCAAGTCATTACCCTCCATAGTCGCAAAAGTGTACTTTCTGTCTGTGCTTGGAAGCTTGTGTGGCATGGTATCGCTTGTATGATGGACTCATATATATAATATAAGAATAAATATTTTTTTTAAAAGATCTAGATTGGCTGGCAACAATCCAAATGCTAATTCGATTTGTACAGTGTCAATGGATTAAAATAGAATCTAATTATTTTGATTCATACAGTGTCATCAGATTTGTATCGTTAGTCATGTTGGGATTAAATGGAATGCTACTACTCACCTGTTCATGATCAGCATTTTGTGATGCTTCTAATCAAAGGAAAGAAATTCAATTCCTCTGTGGAGGGGACCTGCTCAGATTGTGTCTTTTCAACATAGATAGGTACTGCCTCATCAATGAAAATTTGTTTGTCCCCAAATGGTAGAGATAGTCCCAAGAATAGATGCCAGTATTGTGCAGGTCATCAAATGATACCCTGAAGAATAAAATCTATAAAATCAGATACCTTTAAAACAGGCACGGATTGAGAGATTAGGAAGTAACACAAATACAGGGTCCAAACAGCATCACCTTACACCATAATTACCAATTTGTTCTACAGCCATGATACCCACATTTCTCCTTCCAGCTATAACCTTCATTTCAGTTTGAAAATGTAAGAGTGAGTATTTCTCAAGGCATATCTGCTATACTCAAAATCAGAATCCTTTTGTAGATAAAATCCTCTGGTGTTATTATAATTGGCATGTCTTACATCTCTTGCAATAGTTTGTGCTGAATCTCTTCAATGACTTTTTTTACTGTATCATGATAATGATTTGCATAACAGCTAGCTATATATGTAATAAACATCAACAGATCACCATCTTTGCCCTTTAAACTATCAAATTTATGACAAGGAAACTACATTAACAGATACAAGAGGCCCCTTTGAGGACTTCTACACATCCATATGCAATACTAAGTCATCTGACTCTAAACACGCTTGCTTGTCATGCAAGTATTGATAGAATATTGGTTTCTAGGTAGTTCGAATGATTACATGACTAGATATTCTCTCTAGGAGGATCATATACATATGTAGTGAAAAACTTGAATGTCAAGATATGGGAACTAGAAAAATTCATGCATGGGAGAATTCATAGA
Source organism: Azolla caroliniana (assembly GCF_043228905.1). Lineage (NCBI taxonomy): Eukaryota > Viridiplantae > Streptophyta > Polypodiopsida > Salviniales > Salviniaceae > Azolla > Azolla caroliniana. The sequence continues at coordinate 17,845,511 of NW_028230447.1, forward strand.
AAGAAGAAAGAAAGAAAGAAATGGTAATGTCTTTTGAGAGGCCCAAATGGCCGATAAGATCAAAAAAGAGATTACATCTTAAAATGTTGTCTCATCTTTGAGAGCACGAAGTAGAAAAGTGAATAGAAATAGAAGTACCACGTGACTCAAGAATTTCGTCATCTATACATGTAAGATTCTCAAGTCAGATATATTGTACTTTTCGTCTTAGCACGATCTGTAGCACAGGTCAATCCAGAATGGAGAGGCCTCCAAAGTGAGGGAAGCACCAACAAAGGCAGGAGATAATGGCCTTTATCATGAAATAAATGCAGTTCAACACCATTTATCATGAATTAAATTCCCGACCATGCTTTTTCAATAACAAACATCCCTACTCTAATGAGGTACTTTTTAGAGATTCTATACTCTATGACATCAAAGAGCAATGCACAAAACAAGAAGGTTCTTCTCAAGGTATTGATAGTTGGTCATCTCAACAAACACCCACAATTAGCAAAGAAGAGAAAACATGTCAAACATTTCAAATTTTTCAGTTTGATTGAAGAGATTAGACCAAATCTTGAGAAAGTTAAAGCTATCTTAAATGGCAGGCCACAAGAAAGCTTCAGCTGAATCGGCACAACTACCCTTTCTATGCAATGTTAACCTTCGTTATCCATATCCCCAGAGACCTGCCAAATTGGATGTTTAATTCACAGTAATCATGGTTCAGAAAGAGCAAGAAAAATTATAGGCTAACAAATCAGAACACAATTTTTAAAGGGCTCAATTTGTACAAGACAATGATTGATAACACTAGTTAGAAAGATAGGAATGGCAATACGTATTAGCTATTCTTAAGTAACTAGTCTACTCATATGTGCCAAATATCTAGACATTACTTATTTCTAAAGACATTGTGATATATATAAACATGCAGATCACATTCCACATGATAAATTTCTTGCATATAATGTTTTCAGAAAACTGGTCATAAATGTTTGAAAACTTGAGTGTACGTATGTCATTTTATGCAATGGGAGTGTGGATCATTAATCAAGATAGAAATAACAGCATTTGCACCCAATGCATATTCAAACAGCGTTTAAACAAACACAACCATGATTCTACTAGGAAAAATAAGGGCAGAAACTATGCCTTTTCCCCTGAAATCATCCTGCGTTTGCTATCAGCGGCAGGAGATTGCACCCTGAGAAACTCAGCAGAGAGGTGAAAGACTTCACCATTGTCAAATTCTACTTCAACCTACACACAGAAAACATGTCAATATTGAAAGAGCTTCAAAACATTATGCATGCAAAGCTTAACAGGTTAAGACAGTGAAGCTATATTGAAAAGAAGTGCAACCAAAATAAGCTCATTGGAGTAGAGAAAAAATCTTGATTCAACACTTTCTTAACTCTGACCAGTCACAATTATCTTTCGAGATTTAATGGACCATTGTTATTTTAACAAACTCACCCACATCAAGCAATTTCTTAAAGGAATGGCCAAGTCATTTCACATTACCTTTTCAGGTGCTTAGAATTGAATTAGATCAATTAGCCTAAGGTGACCAGAATGAGATGTACCAAATACAAGACGATAGTAGCACAAGAACCCCAATTACGAATCTCCAGTCACAAGGCTGCTAAAAAAGTTGAGGGACAAGGATTCCAATTGCAACTGAAAGAAACTGATGGGATAGAGCATAAATCTTGATTTATGCGTTTTGATAACTTTGTCAAGTTACAGATGTCTTTTGAAATTTAATGAGGTCATTGTTATTACGAACCTGAATCAAGTTGTTTCCTGAAGGGAAAGGTCAACTCATTGGCCATTCCCTCCCTTCAGATGCTTAGAATAGAATTCACTGAATTGGCCTCAGATGCCAGAACCAGGTGTACCAAACACAAGAGGGTAGAAGAATAAAGACACTTATTACAAATCTCCAATCACAAGGCTGCTCATACTCTGGCAAGGCTTGTTTTGGAAAACCTACAAAGCTCCAAACCATCCCTGAACGGGTATCTTGTGGAACTGCCTAATCATGATTCATGAGGCGTGCAGTGCAGAACCAATTCTCTAGACAGATCAAAGCACTGTGACCCAACTGCAATGTTACTTCTCTTTCAGGAACATTTGTGGAATCTTAAAAGGCTTATATCAATATTTCATGTGTATGCCAATCCATGCTAGTCTAGAAGTTGGTTGTTGGTTTCATCATTCTGGCCATGATTTCCCCCATTTTGGGGACAAAAGAATCCCATAAGCATCACTTGTTTGTGCCATAAGAGTTACATGGAATGTATTATTATGGTAGTCTATCAGCTTTGATGATAAAATGGTCACCCAGGGTTCTGTTTTATTGGCTGGCATGGACATCATGTCCAGTTTGAGCATGTTCATTTTGCTTACAAAGAGAAGTTATTTTCGAGGTTCCTTTGATATGCTACACTTCTATAATTAGCCTAGTTTGAATCTACATGTTTGTGTTCACAAATTAAAGATTGGTTCCAAGCACATAGCATCTATATGGATACAATCCCACCTTTTCAGAATGCCTGATCACTTTCGATATGACTTAAAAAAGAAATAAAATGGTGAGACAAATATCATTGAAAAGAACATAGAATAAACTTGAATCAACCCAAAAGTGCAACTAGGTGTAAAGATGGTCAATTATAAGTCCCTCTTCTTAGATATCTCCCACCATGGTTTCATTATTCAAGCTATGTATATGGAAACACAGATGTCAGATGCCCTTTGCACATTGACTGACAGAGTAGGTGGAGACATCAGTACATCAATTGTGAATAGAGACTGGATGATGCACATATGTCACTTTAGAGGACCCCATCTGCCAGCTTTGTAATTAGAAGTTGAATATGAGAAGCATTATGTATGCCATTGCCCAGTCTATTGTGAGATCAGACGAAGATATTCTTGTCTCTTAAAAGAAGGATTTAGTCCTATCTATAAAGCGATCGAGTACAACACTCAAAGATTTAGTTCTGTCATCAACACTCTTGTGGAGAGGTCAACACCCACCGATCCACCTTCGCCGAGAATTTTTTGACATAGTTATTCCACATGTATCGATGTGTTTTCACAGGATCAAACGTCATCATTGTACAGCATCCGAAACGCCATCATCATCATCATCCAATCAATATTTCCAAACAGAATCATCTCATGATAGACATTTTCAGAGGGCAGCAATTTCACGTCCAACGAAAAAAGGAGCATGTAGCATGTTTCCAAGTAAAATTTTGTGCAAGGTGCTTTTCGTTCATTCTACGATCTCAAACAAAGCAGAACAGGGGAAGATGATCGAAACATACCATTTTGGGGGATGCGAGGGAGAGCTTGGTGAGGGCAGGGTTGTTGCTCCTCGTTGTGGAGCTTGTGCATAAAACCCTCACGCTGCACCTTGTCAGAAAATTCCTGCTCATCTTCACAGACACACAAACACACAAGGCAGAAGGCAGAAGGCAGAAAGCAGCTCCTGTCACAGAACTCATGCCATGTTTTCTCTTTCACATCGCACCACACCATGCATAGACAGAGATGGACATGGAGAGCATGCTCTGCAGCTTACAGGAGCTGAACTAAAAACTGCTTATAAGATTTTCATCGTCTCTTCTTCACATTTTCGCTGTATAACAATCGGCAACGGTTCGAACCGAACCGTGAAACCGCGGTTTAACCGGTTTGAACTCGGTTTGCCAAGGCTCAAGACGAACTGAACCCGTTCCAAACCCGTTTAAGGCTTAATCGGTTTGTCCAAACCGGTTTGGCACATTATTTGCTCTTGAGTTGTGGCTACGGCCGAGCCTGACCACACACTTCTGAACCGACATGTTGATTATGCAGATTACCTTGATGAATATCTATACCTATAGATGGAGGCCGCCTTGCAAGGTTAGATAAGATATTTTGTAGCGTCCGTAGATAAGAAAGACAATGCGGCACCCAACCCCTCCCTCGTGAGAAGACCTTGGCCAACTACATTTCTTACATGGCTGCGTGGGGATGGTCTTTGAAGGCCCCGATGGATGCTTGTTCGTGACTCTCGGTGGTGTGGTCAGAAGCCCACATTGTTATCCGGCTCCTCCCACACCCCCACGAGTTTTTTTGTTTTCCAACCTCATGGGTGTCAGCGCATGTGTTCGTTAAATTCCGTAGAATGCTCATAACTTGTAGCGGTTGCTACAACCCAACGGTTGTCCCTATGGACTATATGTGCAACCATGATGCATCTAATGAAACACTAAAGAAGGCCTTTTTGAGTAATGTTCTACTACCTACAAGTCGTGTTGTCACCTCTTGTGCATGCTCCTTACTTACTTGCCTCTATACACTACGTATATCACATTGCACTACTACCCCAAACGACTATGACTTATACACTTTGTTGATTTCAGTGTAACGAGGGTAGGAAACAATTATTCGTCCATCTCGTCAATGCCATTACCATCACCATCACCATGCCATGGCCATGGCCATGGCCATCATTATCATTATCACCATGTTATGGTCATGGCTATGGCTTGTGTCTATCTGCTGCCAAATCATAAAGAGGCTTGTTGAGGGGATTGTGGCCACTGACGGTGCAAGGCACGTTGCTGAGGGTGCATACAATCTGCACTGTTTGATCTTTATATGAAAAAACGCACCATCAAAAAGTTGACAACCTTTATCGCCAAGATCCTAAAGAAGTTCTTTGTTAAAACTTTATGAAATTTCATCAACGATCATCATGAATATTCCAACCCTGCAAGAAGTTCATTCAAATGCTTAATAATTTCTAATTAGAATACTTCCAATGAACTGAAAGAGCTTTAAGTGTATCTAAAACAACATTATTCACCAAAATTATGGTGATATATAAATACATCTACATTCTTAGACATATTCAAACAATGGTTAGTTAATAGTGTCCATGACGAAAATGGTATACAACACTAGACCCTCAAGTATTGAACATCGAAGCTATCATATCGTGTTTCAATCTATTTGTCACATCACAACATTATTTACAAAGAATATGATGATATATATTGTTGACAACTACATTCCTAGACATAGTGTTGGTGATCACTATCATATGTGGCACTTGGCCTTCAATAATATAAACACAAACATCAAAATGGAGGCTATAGTATTGTATATTAACGTATTGCCCCTAGCCCCATTAATGAGGAAGATATTAATATATAATTGATTCAACATGCGAAAGTTAAGTTGCACTCTATTGCACCCCAAAAATCATTCAAAAATTTGAGGGAGTTAGCTATTGTGTTGACTAGAATGATTAAGAATCATGAAGAGAAGTCCAAATAGAAAAAAACTCATCAAGGTTTTGTAATACCATATATGATGTAATTCATTATTCAACGAAAATATGTTACATGCATGGAGATTAGAGAAGAAGTAAATCTTGTATATGATCTATGATTCTCAATCATACAAATTCTATGATTGCATTAGTAGTCGTTCATGCAAGGGCCCATCATGTTATCAGTTTGCATTTCTTTACATATGGCATATAAAAAGCTTTGGTAAGAAAATCAATATTGTTGAATGTTCATTCACAAACAAAAATCTAGTGGCATAAAGCAAGTTGGCTAACAACTATCCATCCATGTCTGCATCAATATCAACATCAATGCTATTTATTTTGGCCAATTTCATCTTTGTCGGCATAAAAGCCGCCATTTCTGCAACTCGAACTTTATAGTGATCTTTATCTGTGTTTTCTCAAGCTCTAAATACTGCTTTTGCTTTGCAATTTCTACCTTCTCATACGTTTCTACCAACACTTCGACAGGTTACCCTAGGGCTAACAAGGGAGCTTTATAACGCATCCACTCGATGGACTTATTGACAAGCTTCCCATTTGCAATTTTTATTGCATTACCATCATTCACATTCTTGATCACATCATCGCCACCGTAGGTAGGGCTTGTTTTTTGAATATGATTTTGGGTTATATCCGACATTTTCCCGACTCCCTCGGCATCCTTGACCCCACCATCATTGCCATATCCACGACATGTTCTTTGAATGCTAGTTGGCACTCTATCCAACATTGTTGCATAAGAAAGAACTTCTTCACATTAGAAACCACATTCTCTTCCAAGTCCAAGGTTTGAAGGAACTTACATTTCCATCGAGGAAGAAACCACATTCCACTAGAGATCCTCAACCACTACAAATAAAAATAACTGAGATAACATACAGTAGGAGTTGGAATCATTAAACATGTCACACTTCACGTTTGTATTCCTAAATATTATCGGGTTCCCGAAAATATTCATCATTCATAATCATGATTCATGATTTCATTCATCATTCATCGTTCATTCATCATTCATCATTCATCATCCATCATGCTTCATGATTTATGATTCATGATTCATGATTCATCATGCATCATGCATCATGCATCATGCTTCATGATTGAATTGAAGCATGAAGCATGAAGCATGATGCATGATGAATGATGAAGCATGAAGCATGATGCATGAAGCATGAAGCATGATGCATGATGCATGATGCATGATGGATGATGGATGATGGATGATGAATGATGAATGATGAATGAAGCATGAAGCATGATGAATGATGAATGAAGCATGAAGCATGAAGCATGCATCATTCATCATGCATCATGCATCATGCATCATGCTTCATGCTTCATGATTGAATTGAAGCATGAAGCATGATACATGATGAATGATGAATGATGAAGCATGAAGCATGATGAATGATGAATGATGGATGATGGATGATGAATGATGAATGATGAATGATGAATGATGGATGAAGCATCGACGTGTCTATTATGACACAAATCATAAAGAGGGCTGGTGAGGGAATCGCGGCCACAGACGGTGCAGGTTGCTCAGAGAAGGCGCGTGCAATCTGCATCGTCGAATTTCGGTAAGGAAGAACGCGCGAAAAAAAAAGTTGTGCAGAGGTCGCCCAACCTTGTTAGAGGTCGCCCAACTGTTGGGTGACCAGTTTAAGCAGGTTGCCCAACTGCTTTAGGGCTTATATTGAGTTGGTCACCCAACCAACTCAATAAAAGATGCAGGTCGCCCAACCGTTTATTTTTAAAGCGGTTGGGTGACTTGCAAAAGTAGGTTGCCCAACTGCTTTAGGGTTTATATTGAGTTGGTCACCCAACCAACCCAATAAAAGATGTAGGTCGCCCAACCGTTTATTTTTAAAGCGGTTGGGTCACCAGTTGAAGCAGGTTGCCCAACTGCTTTAGGGTTTATATTGAGTTGGTCACCCAGCCAACCCAATAAAAGATGTAGGTCGCCCAACCGATGACTATAAAAGCCTAAAACCTGTCATTATCTCTCATTTTTTCAAACGAGATTGACAGGTTTCTTTTGCCGGGAAAGAGTTGGGCGTTAGGTGGCCTGCAATCAACATACACAACAATCAATCTCCTTCATCACTATTCCCAAGTATGTACTAAACCCTATCGCATCACTTTTTCTATTTTTTTTACATGTGGTAGGAATAGTTGAGGGATTAGGGTTTGGAGTAGTTGAGGGATTTTGTTTCTTGTTGAGGGATTACAAGGATAAGGATTCATTACTAAAATCATGTAGAAGGCTCTACCTCAGACATGAAATCTATGCATTGAATAAGGTAGCAGTATTCGATATTGCATCCTGAGTCTTTTAACTGCATAGTTAAGGTACAAAACATGGATATGCCATCACTATTATCCCCCCAAAACAAATGGAAAAAATAGTAATAATAATCACGAAGTTGCATTTGAATTGTCTCAATCCTTGGTTTGATTGATTCAAAAAGGGGTATTTCAATCTTCCCCCTAAGATCATCCACATCAATTACCACATTTTTTTAATCTTCTTCGAGAATGTGAAACACTTTTCGTTGAGCGGCATGCAAGCAACCTCTACATAACGAAAGGAAAACTATCTTATGTTCTATCAATTACACATTCACTCATCATCATAATCATGGTTCCATACCATCATCAATAGCCCTACCCCCTCTTCATAAACCTTCTTACTTCTTTAATCCTGTACTCTCTCTAGTTTACCAACACCAGAGACTCTGGCTTTGATTCAATTAACTCTCTTTTATTGTCAATCCCTAGAGACAACTCTGTGCCATGTTTAAACTGTCTCAATCCTTGTTTGATTCAGAATGGCATTGATTTAACCCTGAAGTCATTCATATCATTATCGTCAAATTTTTTTTGTCATCAACAATGTGTAACAATCTCATTGTCATCTTTTCTTTTCTTCATTTTTTTAGTCATCAATAATGTGTAACAATGGCACTAAAGCATTGCCATTGTTCCATCCTCATCTTTTTTTCTTAGAGGTCACATCAACCACATTCACTGCAACACATGACTTTTCCTTTTAGGACAAACCACATTTACTAAATCATTTAACCTTCATCTGTTGTTTTGCACACAATCCTTACATACAGGGATGGTCACCACCATCATCATTATATTCCTCCTCCTCTAATTAGGGATTTGGAACATGATAAGTAGGATATAACATATGGGGAGATTTGGAAGTGAGGGATTAGGGTTTCGGGTTTAGGGTTTAATGATTTGCTTGCTTAAACTTAATATTGTGTGTGTTTGAGTATTAAATTCAAAAAATGTTTGATTACTTGAATGGTGGTAGATGGCTTCCAAGTCCAAGTACAAAGATTGGTGGGATTTCGATAACAGTGACATATATCCAACTCAAGAGAGGTATGTCACGAACCAATCTCCCCTAATACTGGTTTAGGGTTTGATGCATGTATGTTGACTCGTGATTTGTTAAAGGGTCTTCGTTAGAAGACATTGGCGAAGTTCGTCAGCCGACATGTGTACGAGTGGGGACAAAATGGATCAAACACATACGCCTCAGATCGAGCCCATACAGGCCATGGCAACATTTGACCAAGATGCTCCTCCAAATGGTATGTGGATTTGGTGTCGTTCCAATATGTCAATCTTTATGCCAATCTTTATGTCAATCTTAAATATGTAACACATACAGAAGGAACAGATGCTCCTCGCCCAGACTCGTTGTATAAGGTTGGAAGAGATGCAAATAGGAACAAGGCCCGTGCGTGTATCTATATTGAGTATTGCCGCCTCTCGCCAAGGTGGTATCGCAAAAAAAGTGACATGGAATCACATTTACGCAGGGAACATGGAATAGACATAGTCCTACCACGAGGGATGCGTATAGAGGAGGAGGAGGGTATTCCGGGGGTATGCTTTAATAACTATGAGCGTCAGAGATCACTCAGAAGATTCATGGACCCCAAAATCAAGTACAACAGAAATTGGCAAACATATATCCGGAAGTTGAAGGTTAGGGCTGATTCGAGGTACCACTCTATTCCGTCTGAACTCCGTCTTGACACAAAGGCAGAGTTCGTGGCGCAATTTATGGACAATGAGATGGCCATATACGACTCCAAAAAGGATGAGCGTTTGGAAATGTTGGCGAAGAAGATATCATCCGGTTTGGATTCTTATGTAAGTATGAGCGAGGATTTCATTTCATATATGTGTTGGAGGGTTTATTGGTAGAATTCAAATAATAACATGTGTCTTATTGTGGTGAAACAGTGTAAAAAGGCGGGGATATCCACCCAACCACAGGGTGTGTACACGGATGTGGATGAGGCTCTAAACCCATCTGAGGGTGGTGTGTCCACTCCACCGAGACGGAGACGACAAAAGATGCCAGTCCGACGGAAGGAGGTCGAGTCACACACTGATATTTATTCCCTAACATCAGATTCAGATGACGCTGCACCGGATGTGGCCATAGTTCAAATTCAGCATGGCAAGGGCATAAGGTTATGGATCCAAACACCAAATAAACACTTTTCCAGGTAGGGTTTATGTGAAATATAAACTAGTATCCTACTAACTGACATGGGGTGTGATGTACCTACTCAAACTACATATTTCTATGCATTCAGGTACCAACTGACCTGCCAACGTCTCAATTTGGCCCTTGACGTTACCGAGTCAGATCTTGAGACCATGTGCAAGTGTCGTGAAATGGCATCGACGTGGACTATGACCTTATTCACGTTGTGGATGGAGTATTTGTTGCCACTCGAGGTGACAGAACGCTTCACTGTCGTCGACCCACTCTGGGTGACGCTACACCAACAGACGATGAAGGGGCAAGCCATCCTTAGGAAGGTGGCTGAATGTGATTATATGTTCATTCCGATCGTGCTTGATGGGCATTGGGTGTTGTGGACGAAGATGTGACAGAAAGTTTCTAAGCTAACTAGCAAAGTAGTCTTCTACGATCCATTGAACAACGCAGCGACTGACAACATGCGGAGAATGGCAGAGTTGGCGATTCGGGAAATTTCATCTGAACCGTTAGACCACACCATTGTGCCTGAGGGTCAACATCACGTATTGCACATCCCAACTCAGCCAAATTGTTGGGATTGTGGCTTTTACGTCATGAAGACTATCCAAATGTTGGTGGGGGAGTTCTTACAAGGATGGATATCTCCGATTTTTGTAAGTGTAATTGCAATGCCTTATTCATGTGGATTGTGTATAGATGTGTTCTTATACATATTTGGTGATAGGGCACAAAGATGTGGTTCACCAAACACGAAGTGGATTCACTTCGGAATCATATGGACGAGTGGGCACGAAGGGTACTAGGATTTGCACCTGCGACCGGTGGCTCCATATTGTAAATTTTGTGAATGTTGTTTTCAGCACAAATTTTGCTATAGAGCTGATGTTATAACTATATTTTGGAATCCACACAAATTTTGTATAGCGAGAATCGACTCATTGTATATCGCGATTACTTATTAATGGAAATGTTGTTTACAACAAGTGTTTATCTCAAGTTGATTTGTTGTTTTAAACCAATCACAAGTTGTGATCTAAAGGTGATTTGTTGTTTTCAACCAATCTAAGTTGTGATCTAAAGTTGATTTGTTGTTTTAAAAGTTTCTCAAGTTGTGATCTCCAATAGATTTGACGTTTTAACCAATCATCTACTTAATCCTTTCTCTATCTTATTGGTAAATTCTAATTTCACACAGCTCCTAGTTCCTAAAAGACTTTCAATTGACTTTAGCAACGTTCCTAGAACCTTCCTCGCGTATGTCTAAAAAAAGGACTTTTTTTATTTCTTTAATGAACTACGATTTTTCATTCAACGGAGAAACCAAGTTGCCCAAACATCTTTAAATTAATTCTCTTTTGATATGGTCACCCAACCAGGTTGCCCAAACCTCTTAAAATTTATTCTCTTTTGATATGGTCACCCAACCAGGTTGCCCAAACCTCTTAAAATTAATTCTCTTTTAATATGGTAACCCAACAAGGTTGCCCAAACCTCTTAAAATTTATTCTATGTTGATATGGTCACCCAACCAGGTTGCCCAAACCTCTTACAATTAATTCTCTTTTGATATGGTCACCCAACCAGGTTGCCCAAACCTCTTAAAATTAATTCTCTTTTGATATGGTCACCCAACCAGGTTGCCCAAACCTCTTACAATTAATTCTCTTTTGATATGGTCACCCAACCAGGTTGCCCAAACCTCTTAAAATTAATTCTCTTTTAATATGGTAACCCAACTAGGTTGCCCAAACCTCTTAAAATTTATTCTATGTTGATATGATCACCCAACCAGGTTGCCCAAACCTCATAATCCAGGTCGCCCAACCTGTTACCTAAACGGCCAAAAAAACGGTCACATTTTAAGTCATATTAAACCCTTCACCGTCATTTTAATCAGAGCTGACTCCATCTCCAGTTAATTACCTTTTAAGATCAGATTCAATTAATCACATTCTCTATCTTAATCCGAAGCAATTAATCACATTCTCTGTCTTAATCAAGTTCTTATAATCACATTCTCTGCCTTAATCACATTCTCTATCTTAATCACGTTCTTATAATTCCATTCTCTGTTGGTAGACAGGTCCCTCCGGATGGGAAGGGAGAAGAACAGTGCCGACGAACAAACTCGGTCGAGGCCGAAACGGTATGAACCGGATGGGGAGAACCCGACTTCGGAGAGTCGGATGGTGTAGGCCCGGTATGAACCGGATGAGGAGTACCCGACTGCAGAGAGTCGGATGGTGTAGGCCCGGTATGAACCGGATGAGGAGTACCCGACTTCAGAGAGTCGGATAGAGCCCATCGAGGCTACATTTGTAAATAGCCGAAGAGTCATATTAGTATAAATATGACTTAGGGCAAACTTTTAGTTTTTTTGTAGTAGTTGTCGTTTTGTGATTATTCTTCCTTGTTGGTGCAAGAAGAAATCAGAGCGCGTAACTGTACACAGAGAGAGAGAGAGAGAGAGAGAGAGAGAGAGAGAGAGAGAGAGAGAGAGAGAGAGAGAGAGAGAGAGGAGGTCGTAGCCTCTGTTGTAACCGCCGCCTGTGGCGAAGATCTGAGAGCACGAGGTCGTTGCCTTAGTGATCTCACTGTTGTCGTGGTTTTTTCCCCTATTTTGGGGTTTTCCACGTATACCTCCTGTGTACCATTTCTCCTCTTTTGTGTCGCGTTTCATTACCTGTTTTTCTGTGTGTGAAAAGAATCTCGGTTGTGGCCGAGCGTCGGACATAAAGAACGTGGAGTTCTCAACATTCTCTATCTTAATTAGGTTCAATTAATTACATTCTCTAGCTTAATCAGATTCTTGTAATCACCGTCTCTATCTTAATCATAATCTCTGTCTTAATCAAATTCACTTAATCACATTCTCTAGCTTAATCATGTTCAATTAATCATATTCTTATAATCGTCGTCTCTATCTTAATCATAATCATAATCAGATTCTCTATCTTTATCATAATCTCTGTCTTAATCAAATTTACTTTATCACATTCTCTAGCTTAAATTACCTTTGATTAATCACATTCTTATAAACCAAGTTGTCGAGATGAATCAAAATGAAATAGATTTCATCACGTCCTTGTATGATTCTGAGGATGGTTATGCATCACCATACTCCGCAACCATCGATGAAGACTTGGATTCGTCTACATCCGAAGACTATGAGTCGGCTTCATCTGAAGAAGAGGCGGAGGAGGTTGATCCCTTCATGTATTGTTCGGCGAGGTATTTTGCGTTCACTAGAGGTATGTATGATTTAATGCTTAAAGATTTATTGGGTCAAGTTAAGGTAACATTTGAAATATTAAGCACACTCGCAAGGGGTGCACCTCTTAATTTACATGCATGGAGGCGCATGAAGAGTCGTCTCACGCTTAGAAATGAGAATGCAATACACCTTAAGGCATCGCCTCATCTTCAGATTACGCACGTAGAGAAATGGAGGGAGATAGTATTGGCGTCACATTGTGGCGCATCGCACCGTTCTTTGACAAGTACTCTGTTAGAGTTAAAGAGACTTTGGTCCAATGACCTTCGTGACCATGGGATCCCTAGTGCGTATGTGAAAGCAGTGATTGAGCAATGTGGTTGTCAAGTTGTGTCGAGGTTAACTCCATCTGACATGGAGGGGACAAGTGTCGTGAAATATAAAAAGTCTAGACCCATAGAAGTGATCAAGATAGAGGCACATAGGGTTGATGATACGCTCATAGATGTTCAATTGAGGTATCACACACGCTTCCGTACAGGGATCACAAGGGGTGCACATGTGACTAGGTATAATTGTCACCGATGCGGTGTGGCCAACAAGCAATATCCATGCACTCGATGTAGAAAGCATTCATCTCGATGTGGGTGTACTTTTCATGTGAACGCTCGAATGAATGGCGGGGTTGACCATGGGACAGTGACCGTTTCAATATATGGACCTCATACGGGTCATGTACCGGGAAGTAGACCAGATGCGTACTATTTGCCAGTGACCCCAAATGTTATAAGTTGTTGTAGAGATGACCTTTTTGATGTTGGTTGCGCACGACATGTGGCACGAATGAGCATGCGTAAGGAAGCATATCATAAGTCCAAGGCTAGTCCATTAGACCTTGTGAGTTATAGGTTCTTTATGATACCAAAGGAGGTCAATAACATGGCCAACAAGTTAAAAATTGGGAGTGCCATGTCAGGGGTTGATTGGTCTTTGATGATGCAAGATGCCTATGCCCTCCGAGATCATGGGAAGGTGGCTCATGTCCAACCCTACTTGCCTGGTGAATATGGATCTCCCGCAAGGCAACCGTTCATCTTGGTGCTCCAAGATGAATGGATGTTAGAGATGTGTGAGCGATTGTCAATAAACAACTCTTGGGCAATCGACTCCACGTTTAAAACAAACCAATTTGGCTTGCCATTATATGCAGCTGTGGCCCCAAATGCCATGGGAGTTGGTATCCCATTATGGTACATGATATGTAGTTCTGATAAGGGGTCTAACCATGAGCAAGTAGCTTTAGAAACTTGCTTGAGAGTCATATTTGCACGGATGCCCAATGTGAGGCCAAATGCCATAGTCATCGATAAAAGTTGGACATCATATAATGCCATAAGTAATGTGATTGCAACAGACCGATTATCTTGGATAGTTACAAATGGGCAAAGGTCGCAAACACATTGTCAACTTTTGTTGTGTCACTTCCACGCAAAAAAAGCATGGTTGGACAATTTGTTGCCAAAGGTAAGTGTAACTGAGAGAAACCATCTTTATAATTGGATGTGCCAACTCATGCAATGCATTACGGAATCCACATTCAATGCCCAATGTGAGGAGTTAAAGGTAGAATATGCAAACAAGCCAGGTGTTTGGCAATATATAGAAGGAGGATGGTGTGGCTTGACATGTGTGTGGAGGAAACTGTGGCCCAAATTTGGTAGAATGTTCAACTACGGACATGTTGACACTACCAATCTCGTGGAGAGACATTGGCAGTTTATCAAATATACTGCCTTAAGAGGGAGGATAAACCGATCAATTACCGATCTTGTGCATGTTTTAATCGGGGACAGTCAAACTGGCACTTGCATCGGGGGTACTGTTATTGAATGGTACAAGCAACGACAAGAAATATGTAAGAGTGGTAGATTTGCACCACATGCAAATTGTAGGGATCAAACAACAAGACTTAAAGAGGCCGAAAGGCTACTAGAGAGGTATGAAACTAATGATGCGACAATGCATATTGTGGACGAGCCCCGATATTGGTTTAAAATATTGAGCTTGACAAAACCGAATGTATGGTATAATGTATCGCTCCAATGTTCATATTGTGATTGCCAAGACCCTACGAGTAAATGTAAGCATATACTCGGCATCAGGATGATTATTGAGAGGCACATGCCACATCTATGTGGGTCATTGCCTTTTATAGATCATGCAACCCATATGCGCAATGACCATTTCACAGAGACGGAAGTGGAGACAGAAGTAGAACCAGTCGAGGAGACAAACCCTATAACATCACAAATGGAGGAATGGGAGTCGAAAATACAAACGGTTGAGGGGGCTATTCAATGTCTTAGGCAAGGGTTATGATCCCTCGACCGTGCAACAATTTTGGCATGTATGGAGTCCATTGAAGAAATAGGTCAGACGCTGGTGTATCACCTAGGTGCATCGAAACCAACCAATGAAGAAGACCGTGGATCCATAGGGCGTAGGCAAGCAATTGGTGCAAAAAGGGGAGCATCAATCAACATTTCACAAGATCTTATTGGCAGCTCCCCAAACACTTGCAAGGCACACACAGGAAAAATGCAAAGAGGCGCAAGTCGAGCTAGGAGGCGATTGCCAATATGTGCAACAGAGAAGATGCGATGCTTGCATTGCGATGCCTTGACCTTTAGATCAAGGGACTCAAATGTTGATTGTTGCAAGAACTGTGGTCGCATCTTGCCATCATCTCTGGATGAGCCATAAACATAGCTTGGGTGGTTTTGCGGACCGGTGCATTTGGGTTTACAATGTTTCAAGTGGATTTATGTTGATTTATGAGTGCATTTGGGAGTATGTCATATGTTGATTTATGTTTTAAGTTTCCTTATTCTAGTATGTCATCCTTTGATTTGGGTTTACGGTGTTTAAAGTGGATTTACGTTCTCTGTTTTAAGTTTTATGTTTTTTAACTTTTAACTTTTATGTTTTAATATGATTATTTGTTTTAACATAAGTATGGTAAAGATCGTCGATTTTGAATAATTTAAGGTTGGATTTTGTGACTGTTTGATATGTTATTGTAAGTTTTAAGGGTAATGAACAAGCTTATTTGAAGATTTTGGTCGAAATGATACATTTGGTTGGGCGACCTGCAACGGTTGGGCGACCAATCGGTTGGGCAACTTGCAAATGTCAGGGTTGGGTGACCTAAAACGGTTGGGCGACTTGCAACAGTCAGAATTGTAACAGTCAGAGTTGGGCGACCAACGACTCAGAGTTGGGCGACCTCTGACAGGGTTGGGCGACCATCGACTCAGAGTTGGGCGACCTCTGACAACTTTTTTTTTTCGCGCGTTCTTCCTTATCGAAATCTGACGGTGCAGATCGCACGCGCGTTCCTCTAAGCGACCTACACCGTCTGTGGCCGCGATTCCCTCACCAGCCCTCTTTATGATTTGATGCAGAATAGACACGAGCATGAAGCATGAAGCATGATGAATGATGAATGAAGAATGAAGCATGATGAATGATGAATGAAGAATGAAGCATGAAGCATGATGAATGATGAATGATGGATGATGAATGATGAATGATGAATGATGAATGACATGCTTCATTCATCATCCATCATTCATCATTCATCATGCTTCATGCTTCAATGACATGCTTCATTCATCATCCATCATTCATCATTCATCATCCATCATTCATCATCCATCATCCATCATCCATCATTCATCATTCATCATTCATCATCGATATGGCCATGGCCCACCATCATCACCACCACCACCACCATCATCGTCATCATCATCTATCATCATTCATGATCGATACCTGTAGGCCGTTTTCTCTGATCTCTGTATGTCATGCTGCATACCGTTGCATCAAATCTCTGCAAGGATATGGAAGCAGCAGCAGCTGCAGGAGGAGGAGGAGGAGGAGGGCCTCATCTCCGCCATTCCATGATCACATTCCCGCACAGCATTGCCGTCCATCCACCATTTCGGAGCATCGCTTCTAGTCTCCACCTCTCACCACTCCGATCTCCTTCTCATCTCACCATCGCTTCTGCTTCTGCTTCGTCTGTTTCTTCTTCCTCTTCTGTTTTGCCTTCTCCTGTGCGATTCCATCCCCTTCTCCTCACCAGCTCTATCAACGCCTCTTTCAACCTCGTCGCTCTCTGTGGTGAGTAATTTACACACATGGTCTCATTTTTTTTGGTTTTCTCCTTCCACTCTATGGTCTCCTTTGCACACATTTCTGCATATATGTGTATGTGCTGGATGTACACACACGCATTTATCTACTATCATTTTCCATTATTCCGTATTGAAGAACCACGTACCTGCTCTGACAAAAAGAAAAATATTGTTTTCGTTCAGAACCGTATCCTTAGGTTTATGGTTAGCTCTCTGTATATGATGGAAGTAGAAGAAGCATCTAGTAACTGACTGCAATATATTCTCCAAGGTTTGCTTCGTGAATTTCTTGTATTTGAAGAAGCGTTCCAGCTGCTTTGGTTCTGAGAATCAATCTTTTAACCCTGGATTCTAGGTATTCCGATTGTCTCCTTGGACGCTAGAATGATTTCTTTTAATACTCGATTGCTTGTCTTATTGTATGCAAGTAAGGATTTCTTGCTAGGATTATATTCATTTGATATAGAAACTGTAACATTTACATCGATTCTGAAGACGTGCTTCACTAATTGTATCTGATAAAGTCTTCTCTTAGATCTGGAGTCTGGGTTTTCTAGACTTGGATGCACTGAAACAGGAATTGCTTTCCAAGCTACAAAGATAATGTATATATATTAGTACTGGAATAATAATGCCTAGCTGAGCACATTTATTTTCTAGGTTTGCATCACTGCTTGTATGTGAGGCAGTATTATTTACCAACTGAACTCTGTCTTTTGTTGTCTTGACATAGCAAAGACTTTCTTAATCTCCAAGTATATATAAAATATATTCATTTGCTAGATTTACATCACTTACATACTGGATACAAGAAATTTCAAGTTTTTCTATACTACTTCTATCTGCGATTATATTTTCTTACATCTTGCCTCTAGGTTTTCGTCTCTGATGCAAAAAAATGACGTTCTTTGCTGGCTATATACATGAAACTCAATGATATCATTTTTTATCTGAGTAAAAGGCTTCAAGATTTGCTTCTCATCATTTGGTCTGATGAAAAGCATTAACACTTGTTCTGAGAAAGTATTATCTGTATATATTAACTGATCCATTCTTTAGGTTTTGTCATCTTGATGCAAAAGAGTGGAAATCTTCCTTCCAATACAGCATCAGTGTTAAGCCAGGTGTGCTGCGACCTGTTATGTTGATCAAGAGCACTCACCAGTTGGAAAACACTTCGTGATTCATATGGTAGTTGGTTTCTTATAACAATGTCGGTTTTTTACATGGCTAGGTCTCTTTCAATTTGGTTATTCCATGCTTTCTGATGTCCAAGGTAACATTGTATATTGCTTTCTGACATTAAAATATGATTGATTTATGCAAACCTAATCCTACATATCATGTTATGAATTGTCCAAAGCAATGTCATATGTTGTAATGCAAAACAACTGTTAAAAGATTACTGGTTTTCTGACGAGTATGAACGGGCCAAACATAACCAGGCAAAAATTGAGATAGAGTGCAGTTTGTAGTACAAAAAGAACGTATGTCAAAAATATTCTGGTCTGTAAAATGAGTCTCTCATCAGGTTTGTGCTTCTATATCATCACATTGTGAATGGAGCATTTTCAGCTTCATTCACAATGTGATGACATACGAACTGGTTAACATAAACCATGCAAAAATTGAGATAGGGTGCTGTTTATAGTACAAAAAGAATGTCTGTCAAAAATATTCTGGTCTTTAGAGTGAGTCTCTCATCAGGTTTGTGCGACTATATCATCACATTGTGAATGGAGCGTTTTCAGCTTCCCCTTGATTGCAGTAGTCCAGGTATTTCTACTTTGTTTTTCTTTTCTTCTGGCATTTCCATGTCTATCCAGATGG
Source organism: Azolla caroliniana (assembly GCF_043228905.1). NCBI lineage: Eukaryota > Viridiplantae > Streptophyta > Polypodiopsida > Salviniales > Salviniaceae > Azolla > Azolla caroliniana. The sequence goes on from NW_028230447.1 coordinate 17,864,650, forward strand.
TTTTCTTTAGTTTGTTTAACCAAATGATAGTTGATGATTCAGTATTTTATCTTTATCAGATTATGGTGGGAGGTATATTAGGAAGATTAGCATGCCTTTTCCTTTTCAGAGAGGTTTATAATGCCAACAAATCCAAAGACAGAGGTAATGTGACTGTAGCTACAATGTTCCCTCTCAAACAAGTTGAATCATAACATGAACAAGAATAATTTCACCAGGTACAGTCATTAAGGAGGCATTGGTAACGGTTTCATGTGCATTCGGGAATTCAGTTACTATTCCTTTGGTACGTTTCTCATAAGAAAATACTCATTGAATGAACATATGTTCATCGTTCTTTAACTGATTGCATTTGTTGGGTTTGAATAATTTGAAGGTCTTCCTTAATGGCATGCTGTCACAGACTGATTATGGTCGTGCTGCTGGGTGTGATTTCTTGCCTTGTTATCGATACATTCATAGCTGAACATATTTTTCAATGTTGTTCAAATATGTATGAAATGATTCTGAGAATGTATTTTTTTATTTTGCATCCATTTTTTCTTTCCTTGTTAAAAAGACAGTTGTATATGGATGCAGTGTTTCATGTTGTTGAAGAAGATATATGGAGTGACTCTGAAAATGTTTTTCTGCATTTGATCTTTCTTTTCTTGTTTAAAATGCATTCGCATATGAATATGTTTTTTCATGTTGTTCGAAGATGTATTGAGTGATTCTGACATAAAACAGCTTACAGATATCTGGCTCTTCAACTGATTGGATGGTCCCCTTGCCTATGGACCTTAGGATATCAGATCATCAGCTCAACAACTACATCGGCCAGCACCTGCGAAAATGCTAAAAGTGGTTCTTGGTGGAAGAAATTAATGAATCCTCCTCTTTATGGGGTAATTACAATCAATTGAAGAAAGTGGAGGGCCCCAATTGGATACAAATCATCAGCAAATTGTGTGTCCTCCTATGTTTTGATACTGTGTTCTACTAACAATTCTTTCCGCTTTGTCAAAATAGATTCTATTTGGAGTCCTTATCGGGGCCACCCCATTATCAAACATTTTCTTTTCTGCAAAGCATGTAGCATTGAACGTTAGTTCCAACAGAATGGAAACTATGTTTTCACTAAGTTCTTTCATGGCAATAATCTTGCAACCAATCTTGGAGGTCAGTTTTTGATGTAGTTATTGGTTTATAGATTACCTGTAGGTATTTGTTTTTTCAAGCGTTTTCAATGTTGATGTTTTGTGTGTTATAGTCATCGTTTTTTTCTCCTTTAACATGGAAGTTCTTTGATTTTTCTCAGGCAGCAAAATTACTAGGATCTGCTGCAGTGCCGTTACAAGCCATTATCCTTGCTTCTACTCTCGCCACTTCCAGTAATCAAGAAACTAATGGTATTGAAGACAAACAATCAAATGGGACAACAATTATCAATGCCAATGACATCAATTTAGAAGGCAAAGCTTTCTGGGTAATAACTGTTATTCGCCTTCTAGTCATGCCCCTCATAAACTTGGGATTTTTGACTGTAAGCTTCTTGTCCTTTTTTATGCACACTATTGTTATGTTCACGTAATAAGATTGTATTTTAAAGGGGTTTGAAATACGAACAGGTAATACCACGCAAATGGCTACCAGCTGATCCTATAAGTAGTCTTACAACTCTGGTATGGGATGTCTGCATCATGACTGCTTTATCCACATATATTGCGCATCTCTGGTATCTATGTAAAGTATCATGAGTGTTCTGTGTACATCATAATCATACTTCTTAAAAGTAAACATGCAAGTTCCATAATCATATTTATCCCACATCAGTTGAAGACCAGTCTTGAGCTGACTAGGTAGGAAACATCTAAAAACAATGAAAACTACCTCTGACTAGGCGATATCAATTATATTTATAGTTATTAGTTGACGTATCAACTAATGGTTTATTGATGATGAAAGCCTGAAAAGTAAAGTAGGAATATAATGTAGGACTGTTAAACATGGTCAAGGGTGAACATTACATCATCCCATGCACACAGTTTGGTCCAATCTTATCCAGAGCAAGAACCAAATCATTACAAAAATGTGTTTATTTCTGCGTTCAGAATGTTAGAGCTGGAAATGGTCAAAAAGTACAGTAACGGATGTTGTATGGCTATATTTTGAATCTATAGTGACTCCTTCACATAAGTTGTTTTGCAGATAAAATGGAGAAATGGTTTGACATTTGTTTCTGCTTTGTGAATACTTGAACATGACGTAATATGGTTAATAATAATAATCAGTATCATTAAGACGAATGGTAGAAAGCAGTCTTCAAAGGTCAAATTATATGGTATAGATTTAAAAGATTCATCACTGAAAATGTGATAGTATACCCCAACCCCATGAAGGTACCCTAATTCTGTTATGTTAATCCAGGAAAACCCTATTCATCCATGCCTGAGTCACAGTGACACTTTGAGGTCTATATTTAATTGAAAACTCGTTAACCAAAGGTTTCACTCTCATGTGTAACTTATTGGTGGGAGACACTACCATTCGCGAGGGAAACTTGTGTGTAAATCTTGGTTGATAAAAGTAGCTAGCATTGTTATTTTGTTTTAGAATATCCGGAGCAAGCCTTGCTTGATTGAAGTATGCAGCATTGTAATTTTCTCTTTAATAGTAGACTCACACATTTGAATACCTGGAGCTGATGTGAACGATTTAATCATGTAAATTCATTTATTATTGCGTCAAATCTCAATATCTTTGAGTCAGTCAGTTGAAGCAGATCTCCATGCCTTGATGACTGTTTATTTGCAATTTGAAATTTGGATTTTGAGTGATATTGTTTTAGGTGATATCTGCAATGCCAACAGCTCAGAATCTGGTAGTCTTGACTCAGGTGATTCAATGTTCAACACTACTTCTTTGTCAAGTACAGTGATATGTTGTAGCTTTGAATATTGGGGTACATGAAGGATTATACTTCAACAACTTTCTTTGACATTGAATCTGTGCAATTCTGTAAATAATTAATATATGTATGTCTTGTACAGTCATTGATGGTTCACACCACCTAATGTATAGCAAATGTCTTTTGAAGATGAGGACAAAATTGCTGTAGGTTATGGAATTGATAGTTCTTTCGTAGATGGTGAAATAGGTGCATCAATTTATAGATTGTGAAATAGGTTCTCTAGAATTGGTTCTGAATCTTGAAAGAGTAGATACAGAAATTTGCACACATGCAGTACACCAACAGAGATGGTAACTGTCAACAAACAATCCCATATTGAGCTCAAATTTAGTTTAAAGATTTTTTCTTTCCTTTGTTTTTATTGGATTCCAGTTGCACCCTGATACACGACCTTTTGCCGGAGCACTTGGCAGCATCCTTGTAAAGCAGGTAATTTGTATGTTTTATTCGTTTTGTGTAAATTTGTAATGATAAATCTTCTACTCCAATTTGGCAGTATTAGGTACAGAAAAATTTGCAACACTCTTTGTGTGTATGTAGTATAATAATAAAGCTTGTGCTTGAACACCTCAACTATATTTGCTTTGTGCAGTATGCCATCTCAGTAATCACTATAACTGTCTGGATGCCAATATTCTTCTCATATCTATCCATTAGCTGACGACTAGTCAGGGTCAGCCAAAATCAGAGACGCAAACAAGACATTAGCTAACCAGCAAAGGTTCGACACGATTATTCTTTAGCATTCTTTTTATCGCAAAATTCTTCAATTTTCGTTTTCTTTCTGCTTGTAATGTCTTTTCTAAACCTTGGTTGAATTGTATTAGCTGTCTCCTGTCCCCAAACTTACTGGAAAGAATTTCAACAAGCTATGTGATAATGCAATGTAATCCATGTAGGGAACAACATTGAACCTTTTCAATAACTTTGTAAATTGTTATTACTCCAATCTACTTCTCTTATTCAATGCGATATAATGATTATTACTGTAACTGGATTACTTATTTTGCTGGCAACTACAGTCATGCAAACCCTCGTGTAAGTTTTGAGGTCTATAAAAATTTAATTACGATAGTAGGAAGCAAGCAACAAATCAAAGTTTCAAAATCCACATACAAAACCAAAATTCTCACAAATTCGAGAGTTTTGTTTCAATCCTAATAATCTAGAAGATATTCAGGCATATAGTTGGGGTGTATGGTAATGGGTTGTCAATCGCCATGTCATTTGTGACTGATTGAGAACAATCTATGTAGGTGCTCTTTAACCCTTTCAAATGTTGTTGTAACAAGCTCGTAAATATGCATGGCGGACATATAATGTACCAACAAATTCAAGAAGCTATGAGTAGACAACCCATACCACCCAATAACACTAACCATAGATGGATTGGGGTTTTTTCAAGATTGGAAGTACTCTTGGCTGTTAAGGGTTATTCAAATGATAAGACATACCGGTTGTTTGAGGTGGATGAAACAAATCAATTGTCTCAGTCCGGGGAAATGGTGATAGATTACCCCTATGCCATTGAGCACAAGATAAGGATAATTGGATATGCCGATCGTAAATGGTATATTGATCCAATGATAGAGGAAATAAGGACACATTGGAAGCTGTGGGTGTTAGCTAAAAGACCGGTATTCAGATTAGATTGGGACCCAATTGACTATCATTGGACAGATCCTTACACGGGTAACAAGTTCAATTTCTTCCAATATTCTGTACAGTTGGGAAGACATGTACTTTCAGATACACGTGATGTGGTACCAGCTGCATCTCAATATTGGAATCAACAAGGTATTACTCCCCAATTCCTTGCAAAATTCTGGGCTATCTTATGGGCAAGAAAACAGAAACACAAAATATTACATGTACAGTGGTTAGTTGTACACAAGGCGTTGCCGGTTGGCACATGGTTGCATAGGATGGGAGTGTCTTCATGTTGTACTCGATGTCATTTACAAACGGAAACTCAAAAACATTGTTTATGGGAATGCATTGATTCTCAACAGATATGGCAACGGCTCCTTAGAATTTTCGCTAATTATTTTCCCCCGTTGGTTCTCACTTGGGGCATGGTCGTTTGGACATCACTTGCCCGTGATGTGTTCCATTATGACATCGAATCTATGGACCATGGGTTTTACACTAAAAATGGAAGTGTTCGTACATTATCACTGATGTCATTACAGTTTTCAGGAGTAAGGAAGGAAGTTCAGCCAATATGGGAGATATTGAGTAGTACCACTGTCTATCACATTTGGAAAGCTCGGTGTTCTCTCGTTTTCCATAATCTGAAAACACCACCTGCTGAAGTGATTTCAAATATTTGGTTAGAGATAGTTCATGCTTTGAAGGGTCAATGGGATGGTATAGTGGGAGATTCTGA